>NC_080382.1:28062526-28142045 GCF_014773155.1 Arachis stenosperma | reverse complement strand
GAAATACAGATTAGAGCCAGGAAACATGCAGAGACAGAAACAACATTCATTCGGCACAATTTTTAGTTTTTAGATCTGAAATTTACTCCTCCCCTAGGTTTTTACTCACTTGAACATTCATAATTAGGATTTTGAAGATTTTGGCTTGAACTTTTGAGAAGAGTCTACCTCCGGTACTAGTCACTATAGTCTGTTATTTACTTTTCATTTATTCTTCCATGTTTTAATTCCTCTAGAGTTGGCATTGGATTATTTTCACAAGTTACCAATATAGACTAATTTTATTTTCAATTAATCCCTTTCATTATTATTATTATGTCTTATTTTATTTTCCCCATTGATTCTGTGAAGTTTATAAATATGATGAGTGAGTAGTTCCATAACTTGATTGGGAGATGATTGAAAGGAAACCTTGAGTTGAATCACTCAAAAGAGAAATTATAATTGGATTTATTGTTGGATCACCCTCTAATCATTGACACTAGTCCTTCCCAAGGGAGAGGATTAGGACTTGTGACTAGAAACAGCTTTCCAACTTGCTTGACTTTCCTTTACCTAGTAAGGGATAACTAAGCAGAGCAACTTCCAATTATTAATTAATCTTGAGAGTACTTCAACAAGAATAAGGCTTCCAACTAATTTACTCCCAGTCAAGGCTTTTATTTAAAATTAATTAAATTCTCTAAATTAATTTCCTGTTTATCAACTTAACCATTTTTTGAAAACACCTGATTGATAAAATAGCACATCTTTCTGTAACTCGTTTGGAGACGACCTGGGATTCATACTCCCAGTATTTTAATTTCAATATTGTGACAACCCTTCTAAATTGATAAGCGAATTTTCGGCTGGTTAAGGACTGTACTTGCAACATATTTCTATTAATAATTTCTTAACTCGCCAATTTCCGCCACGTCAGTAATCATGAGAACCCTGCTCTATTTCTCTATTTCATGTTAATTTCACCTTTTTGGGTTATGGGTGAAGTGTGATTTTGATGCTTTAGAGGAAACTCAATCTCAATTTCTAGCGGGATTTTGACCCATGAACATGTAAAGAAAGGTAAGAAAACTCATTGCCTCGATTTTTCTCGATTTCGTTTGAAAACCCTAGTGTAAACAATTAAAATTTTGATGTAGTTTGATTGAGTAGAGTGTTAGGTTTGGTTGATGTTGAATGGAGCTTGGAGTTTGAAGCTTGAATTTATGTGAATCAATTTCTTGGCTCGATTGGTGAGGATTATTGAAAGCTTGGATTTGGCTGGAGGGAAAAGTTCAAGAGTTGAAACCTCCGTCAATAAAGGTACAGGTTTTGATTTCGAGTAAACACCATATAACGCTATGTGAGAATTCAGGCTAGAAGACTTTAAGATATTGATGAATTGGTATTGTTGATAGTAATAGCTTAGTGTGAATATTTATGTTGGATGGTTGTTAAATGTTGAGTGAATTATATGTTTTAGTTTGTTTTGAATATGGGTGATATAATGTGTGAATTTAATTGGTTAATGGCTATTGAATGAAAATTGGGCTAGAGGTCGTGATTAGGTGAGTTACATCCATTGAATAAGTTTTTGGGCCGGAGGCCGTGATTGGGTAAGTCTTGGTATGTTTGATAAAATTAATGGTGTTGTGGTATAGTTGTTGAGCTTGGAATTATGGTGAATAATATAAGAAATTGAATTTGGATGATAAATTGTTGAATTTGAATTTAAATGTCAAATTATATGATTTTGGGAATGAAAAATTATGTTTGGTGAATAATTGAGTGTTTAATTGTGTTATGATATGTTATTTGGATTGAATTATTACAAATGAAGTATGAAATTGGATTATAATGATTGATTGAAGTTTATTTTGGAGTTATATGAATATGAGATTAAGAACGAGGTGAAGTTGAGATATAAATGAGGATTGTTGATTTTGATCTTTGGATATAAATTATCTAATTTTGGAAATCTAGATTGTTGAGTGAGTATAAATGAGTTATGGGATTGATTGATATGGGTGTTAAAAAAAAGGGTTTCAAAATTGGTATAAATGAATTGTGCAGAAAATTGTGTAATTTGGTGATTGTAGCCAATTTCGACGGGACATAACATGGTGCTCGGAGCTTAGAATCGAGTGAAGTTTATATTAAATTAAAACTGGGAATAAGTACTTTAAAACCGTCGAAGAATAAAGAAAAAATAATTTTTGTAACAACAGTTATGGATGCTTGAAAATGGGTTTCTAAAATTGAGTTATGCAACATTTGCAGAATTAGTGGCCGAATCAGGTCCCGCACATACGCATAAGGCACGCGGACGCACGACGCACATACCCACGATACCTAATTCTTGCGAGACTTATTTTAGGTTCTGCGCGTACGCACGACCCCTGTTTTTGCTGAAATGTTATTTTTGAATTATTTAGCCGTCCAGAGAGTTTGTATCTCCCTTTAATCTCTGTTTGGAGTCAAATAACCAATTTTTAAGCTTTGAATATACTGGGGGATAATATAATGAATTGAATTGATTAATTTTCGGATCAAACTTTGTTAATCGGTTAAAAATGTTGTGAGAATAGTGGTTTGTCCTGTCTACAGTGAGGACAGTAACATAGTCCTGCTCACAAATTCAGGAGGTTGCTGAATTTAATAATTGAATAGGGTTATGATGAGATATATCTCCAAAATTGATTGAGATGAGATTATGGTTGATATTGTGGAGATGGTGGTGTTGTCCCATGATGACTTGCATCATCTCCCTCTTTCTCCTATTTAAAAGGACCATAGAAAGAGTAAAATCTCATTCAATTAATGCAATTTCATGAACTAAATCGTGAATATTATGGTACATTGCTTTGAAATGAGTTTTGATCTATTTTAGGTGAAAAGAGCAACAAAAGAAGAAGGAAGCAAGAAAGAGAAGCTGGGTGTGTGTGCTGGGCGTGCCACTTGGTGCAAACATCAATAATTTTAATGGGTGTGGCATACCAGCCAAGGGGCATGGCACGCTAGTTATCACACCAGAGAAGAGTCCATGAAGCTTTCAATGGGCATGGCACGCCAAGGCCAGGGGTGGCACACCAACTATAAACTCCATAGAAGGAACAACAAGCCTTACCATGGGCGCGGCACACCAGGGCCAGGCGTGGCACGCCAACTATATATTCTAGAGAGCATTTTTTGAAGACCCACAAGGGGCGTGTCATGCCAGGCAGGGCGTGGCACGCCAACTTCATTATGAACAATGGGCGTGCAACTTGGGCACGAAGGCATGGCACACCAAGCTTAAAGAGTTCAATGCTAAAATGGGTGTGCCACTTGAGCTCGAAGGAGTGGCACGCCAACACTTGTTCGTTGATGTGCTATAAACTTGATAGCTACGATTTTAGGAAATTGCACGATCGGCAAAAATTCCTTCCGGCAAGTGCACCGGTTATCGTCAAGTAAAAACTCACAATAGAGTGAGGTCGAATCCCACAAGGATTGGTTGAGTGAGCAATTCAGATTAGAAGTGTGTTCTAGTTGAGCGGAATCAAGATTTAGATGAGAATTGC
This sequence comes from Arachis stenosperma, assembly GCF_014773155.1. Classification (NCBI taxonomy): domain Eukaryota; kingdom Viridiplantae; phylum Streptophyta; class Magnoliopsida; order Fabales; family Fabaceae; genus Arachis; species Arachis stenosperma. The sequence goes on along the minus strand of NC_080382.1, from coordinate 28,138,503 downwards.
GGAATGTAAAATTGGCGGGAAACGTAAATGGCAAGAAATTGAAATTTGCGGAATCTTAAATTGCATGAATTAAAGAGCTAGAAGCTAAATTGCTGAAATTAAAAGGGGATCGGGGTGATTGCATGAATTTAATTGCAGAATGTAAAGAGAAAGTGGTAGATCAGAAATGGGGAATTCATTGGGTTTCAGGAGATATTGAGATCTCCGAATCAAAACATCTTTATCCCTTCCTCAACCAATGCATTCATTGAATTTTGCTTGGCAATCTTATATGATTGGATCCCAATCCCTTGGCTCACCAATTCTCTCTAAAAACAAACAAATTCCCAATCCCTTGGTTTAAATGTTCATAAGAAGAGATGATGCTCGATCACCGATTATACCACACAGTTTCATGAACCACAATTTGGTAGGATTACATGTCACAATATCCATCCAAACCCTAATCCAATTCACTGTGAGGAAGCTTCTCTAGCATGAATCCTTCATTCCTTTCCCAAGGTTCCGAAGGATTCCAATTATGGATAGTTTCTTTCCCAAGACAACTATCCAATGGAATTAGATCGAGAAGCTTTCTAACAAAATTCAAGAGAAAAGATTGAAGAAGATAAAAACTATTATTGATTCATTGAATTACAATAGAGCTCCCTAACCCAATGAAAGGGGTTTAGTGAGTCATAGCTCTGAATTCAATTCCAAAAGATGAAAACTAGAAAATTGATCCAAAAGTTCCCAGTGTGTAAGAGTGTCTTAACCAACTTAAATTCTATCCTATTTATACACTTTCTAAATTGAGCTTCTGTTGTGTTTCTTGGGCTTTGAGGCCTTTCCCTGATTTCCTTTTGCTTTGGGTTTATGATCCAAAATCCTGATGAGGCTGCTGATCCAATTCTGTAACATTCATTGAGAAAACTTAGTGATAATCAAGTAATGACACATGACTCAACAAATTGAAGTTCCAGACTCATCAATTCTTAAGGCCCAATCCCATAAACCATGATATTCAATTGGGTTTCATACCAGAGTATGTTTAAGTTAATATTTGTGCTCAAATGCTAACTTAAACTGCAATATCTTTGGCCCAGAAACCTTTTAAAATTGTGGCGTTTAAGTTGCAGTTTAAGCTTAAACTGCAACTTAAACGTTGGACACTCCTGGAGGTGGTATAATTCGAGCACGTTTAAGCTTCAGTTTAAGGTTAAACTGAAGCTTAAATGTGGAAATGGAAGAAGGCAACCCTGGAGTGTGGAATTGTCGAACACGTTTAAGCTTCAGTTTAAGGTTAAACTGAAGCTTAAACGTGGAAATGGAGGAAAGCATCCTGGAGGGTAAAGGTCGAACACGTTTAAGCTCCAGTTTAAGCTTAAACTGGAGCTTAAACGTGGAAATGCAAAACGCAACCCTGGAGGAGAATGTCGAACACGTTTAAGCTCCAGTTTAAGGTTAAACTGGAGCTTAAACGTGGAAATGGCTCCATGATGCATTTCATTTCTGGCGTTTAACTTCCAGTTTAAGGTTAAACTGGAGGTTAAACGCCACTTTCAGCTTTCATGATTTTGGCGTTTAATGCTCCAGTTTAAGCTTAAACTGGAGCTTAAACTGGAGCTTAAACTCCACATGTGATATTCAAGCTTCTTTTATTGATTTTGTTGCTTCCTTGCCTAGCCTCTTCTTCCCTGAAATCATCCAAACAACTGCATCAAAGTCTTGCAACATTTCATGAGAAATCTTTCATTCATAGCATTCAAGTAATATAACTAAAAACTCATGAAATTTGTATCAAAATCTACTGTTTGGATGGTTCATTGCTTTGTTATTCATTTAACCATTCTTGGTTACTTTAAGCTCAAGAAAATGCATAAAACAACTAAAACTAACAGAAAAATGCTAGTGAAACTAGCCTAAGATGCCTTGGCATCACAACACCAAACTTAATACTTGCTTGTCCCTAAGCAAGTCCTGAGTTATTTGAGAAGAAAGCATGAAACAGAAAGCAATTACATTGGCTATATTAGCAAGCATTTGAAGTTCATCAGAAGGGTTTTATGCAGAAAGTTGCAGCATCACTTTTTCATTCTTATCAGGTAAGATTATCACTTTTTCATTGCATCCATCAAACACTGCTATGGCCTCTTGTTATTCTTATGTCCTTGGCACTTTTCCCTTCTTTGTTTTTCTATTTCTTAGAGCTCCTTTGCTCCTTGTTTGCATTTTTTTTTTCTTATCAGTGCACTACACATATCCACTACAAGCATTTTAGTTCACATTTCTTCTTGAGACATTGGTGCCCAGCACCTCTTTGTGTGACTAAATGTTTTGTATTTAGGTTGCTCTTGATAATGGACTTTTGGTTGATAATCCCGGGTTAGTTAACCCAAGTTACCAAGTGTTGAAACACTCCTCAGAACCTATTCATCCAAGCATATCCTTAATACATAAACACCACAGGCATTTGTCTCAGAAGTTCAAACCATTGGTGCCTAGCTTATTTTCTCATTTTTTTGCTTTTTGGTTGCCCTTTTCAGTGGCTTTTTTTCTTCTTCTTTTCTTTCTTTTTCATGGCCAAAGACATTTATTCACAAGATCCATAGACAGTATTCAAACTTTTACACAAAAATGATAATTCTACACTCAATTTCCCGTGATCTGACTAAACAATCAAGCATGCATACCACCACTTATTCTACTTGATTTGTCACTAATTGAGCCAAGTTACTTTTGTTCAAACTTTTCTTTTATTTTTGGAAACAGAACAAGCATGGCAAGCATTTGTTTAGAAGGTGAAGTTATATCCAAACATCTAGGCATTCACTTATTCAAAGCAGTAAACAGACAAACATACTAGAAATTTCACATAAAACTTAAATGACTTAAAATGAAAGAAAGCTCATAAAGACAATTCACAAACTATTATTTGATTATTAAGGAACAAGACCACCTCTCATTTGTTGCTTGGTTCTTCTTGATTCTTGGGGTCCTGTTTCTTCTTGCTTCTTGTCTCTCTTTGACCACTTGTACTTCCTTTGTCTTTTCTTATGAGCTTTGTCCAGAATCCAGCTTTTTTCATTGTTTCTTCCACTCTTCCTTCAAGGATCACTGCCTTTTTCATTTCTCCTTCTTCCTCCCCTTGAAATACTCATCAAAGTTGGGAATGCTGGGTCCATCTGTGTAGATGTTCCCCTATGTAGTTAAGCTTGATTTGAGAACTGATGTTGTAATCAGCTTGAACTGCATATCTTGCATTCTGCAAAGTGGTGGCTTCCTTGATTGCCAAGATATTGTCATCTTGGTGTTGGCATATGTGGCTGAGGGATTCCTGTAATTGTAAATTCTGTTCCCTTTGCAGATCTAGGAATCTTGATTCAAAGTTCCTTGCATGTCCATCATTTTTAGGTGAAAGTCCTCTTGCCTCTCTTGAGACCTCATGTATTGTTGAGACATTCCTTCTATGATTTCCTGCATTCTGCTCATATCCATGGGGTCTCTGGGAACTTGTTGCCTTCTTTCTGGAATTCCTTGCTCTTCTTCTTCTTGCTCTGCTTCTTGCTCTGCTTCTTCTTGTTGCCCTTCTTCATTTCTTCTTTTTGTATGTCTTAGAGCAATTGGGGCCGAGAGTCATTCTGTGAGCAGTCATAGCCATTCCAGGATGTAGCCAATTAGGTCTTGCATCTTCAAGTGGTACTTGGGCCTCGATGCATAGTCTGATGATGGTGCTAGGGAAGTGGAGCCAGGAGTCAGCTTCACTTTTCTCACTAAACTCTTGTATCTGTTCAGCAATGAGTTTATGAACTTTGATCTCTCCTCCTACCATAATGCAATGTAGCAAGACGGCTCTTTTAGGGGTTATTTCTGAGAGTTTGCAGGGGTAGGATGGATCTCCTAACTATTGCATACCACCCTTTAGCTTCAGGTGTTAGGTCTCCCCTTCTCAAGACTCTTGGAGCCCCTTTGTTTTTCTCACCCATTCAGCTCTGATGGCACAAAGGTCTTCAGCAATAGTCTGATAGTCAGGTTCTTCTAGCATCCTATCATAACTTGCTTGGCTGAAACGTATGTTTTTCAGGCCAAGAGTTTTCATGATTGCCTTGGGGCTGAAGTCAACTTCCACCCCTCTCACATAGCTTTGTATGTAGGTTCCTCGGTTGGATCCTCCCTTACTGCATTTGCATAAAACTCCTTCACCAGGTTGATGTTGATTTAGTGATTGGCTTAGTCAGGAGCCCACTTCCTCTTTTTGATCTTCTCCCAAATACTTGGGAACTCCTCCTTCCAAGGTCAAAGGAATCTCAGCTAGTATCTTTTTAGGTCTCATCCATTCCGCCTGAATCTCATGGAAAACTGATTTGTATTTCCATGCATCAAATTCCCTTCCTCCTCCATTGGCTGCTTGCCTTTCTCTTTTGTGGCTAGATGAGGCTGCCATTGGTTCTTTAGTTTTGGCAAGTGACAAGCTAAGGTTGACAAGGTGAAGTAAGAAAATGTTGTTAGAAGTGTGGTGAGGTTGTTTTTTTTTTTTGGCAAGAGGTAGTTATGCTATGATGAAAGAATATGTGCAAGAAGGAGATTTGGTGGTGTGGAACTTGTTCCCCAAGTGGTTCTTTATGGTGCATGCAAGTGAAAACTGGACGGCTAGGGTGATTTGTGAAGGATGGCTTGATGGTAAATATATGAATTAGGGAGAAAGACGAATTGCTTTTCACTTTCTTGGAGGTATTCTAGGTGCATTAAATTGTACATGTAGCTATCTTTTCATGCAGAACTTCCTTTTCCCATGTGTTAGTTTCAAAGACTTGTGAACTTTCTTTTTGACCAAGCACCGTACCTCCCTTTGTCTTTTTCCTCCATTTTTGTCTTTTCTTTTGTACCTGCACAAACAAACAAGTTTGCTATCATTTTTCGGTCCATGTGAATTATGAATAGTACTTGCACATGTTTTTCCTTCTTTTTGAATTGTAAATCAATGATTGACTTCATGAGCTTATAGCCGTGACCCTTGTATGTATGCACACTTATTACTGGACACCAAACTTAGTGTTTGGTAATGTCTCTTGATGACATGAAATCATGTTGGTTGTCCTTAATGAATGTGCATAATTCTAATAAATCATAGTCACTTTGGCTCTTTGATCCTAAACAATTTTACTACCTAAAGTAATTGAAATCAAAGTATTAAAACATGCAAATGGTATACTTGTCATGAATTTCTAAATCCAGAGGAACTTCTTGCTTTTCATAAACTGTGTTCAAAGAGGAACACCAAACTTAATGTTTGGTTGTGCACCTTGAATGAAAGATTGAATACAATTTGAATAAGATTTGGGGTGCCTTCAGGCACACCAAACTTAGAGACCAATTGCATTTAACAAGCAATGTTTAGTGCACTTTATCAACAGTTGTCCTGAGGATTCAAGTTCATGCATAGAAACCATGCTTTATTAGATGCAAAGCAAAAAATAAGAGTAAGGATACTAAAACATGGGTTGCCTCCCATGAAGCGCTTCTTTAACGTCACTAGCTTGACGGTTGTCCCTTGTTAGGGTGGATTGTAGTGCTTGATGTCCTCTCCTCTCACTATGAAAACGTCCCATTTGATTCCTTCATGATTTCCAAATGTTCCATAGAAAGAACTTTCCTGATTGTGAACACTTGAGGGAGCTGGGAAGGAATGGTTTTGAGGCCAGGTGGGATTGGCAGATAATGACTTGATATCACTTTATCTCCCGGAGAGAAACCTTCAGTGGAAATTTTCTTGTTTCTCCACCCTCTTGGCAATTTCTTTACAATTCTTCCCTCTCTCTTGAGGATTTCTTCATTGACCCTTATGCCAGGAGGATCCTTCTGAGCTGTTTCTATTGATTCTTGTGGCTTTAACTCTTGCAATTCTTATTTGCCTTCCAAGGACTGTTTCAGAGTTTCAGCTGCTGGATTGCTTTCCTCCAAACACAGATGGCTACTATCATCCTTAGGCTTTTCAGGTTCTGGTTCAGGCTCAGATGCAGGTTTGAAAACATAGAAAATGAGCTGTTCATCATGTATTCTCAAAATTAGCTCTCCTTGTTCTACATCTATGAGCGCTCTAGCAGTGGCTAGAAATGGCCTTCCCAGAATGATAGGGTGTAGGTAGCTTTCCTCCATGTCCAAAATGACAAAATCTGTGGGGAAGAAATAATTTCCCACTTTCACCAGCACATTCTCAACTACCCCTTCAGCTTGCTTCTGAGTTTTGTCAGCCAGTTGTATGATTACATCAGTAGATCTCACCTCATTCAGTTGTAGCCTCTTCATAAGAGTCAGAGGCATCACATTTATGCTAGCTCCTAGATCACAGAATCCTCTGTCAATTTTTGTTTTCCCTATGATGCAGGGGATATGAAAACTTCCTGGGTCTGTTTTCTTAGAGACTATGTCCTTCTTGATGAGGGCACTGCATTCTTTGTTCATTATTACAGTTTGTCCTCCCTTCAAAACTCTTTTCTTGCTCAGCAATTCCTTCAAATACTTGATATGTGTAGGCATCTGCTGGAGAATCTCAAGAAAGGGAATATTGATATGGAGAGACTTAAATGTCTCTAAAAATCTTGAATATGTTTTCCCTTTTTCACCTCCTCCTAACCTCTGAGGAAATGGTGCTTTTGGTTGGTATGTTTCCAGCATGCCTTTATTTTGCAATTCCTTGGCTTGCTCAGTTTCACTTTCCTGCTTAGCTTCTTCCACACCTTCCTTCAAGATTTCTGGCTCCTGTTCTGAGGGTCTGATTCCTTCTTCTTCTGAGACTTCCTTCAATATGGTGATGGCCTTGCATTCTTCCCATCTCACTCCCTTTGTTCCCCTTTAGGATTCTTTTCTGTGTCATTAGGGAACACTGCAGTTGACTTGGGAGCCTGTTGAGATAGCTCTCCTACTTGAGACTCCATCCTCTTGAGTTTTTCACCATGGTTCCTTAAGGTAGATCTCACATCATCCCTAAAGCTTTTCAACTCACTTATGTCCTGACCCATGTTTGCAAGCATTCCTTCTATCCTGTTTAATTGATCTTGAAATTGTTGGTTCGGATTAGGTTGGGCAGGTTGATTGTTTTGGCCATGATATGGTGGTTGGGAGTAAGTGTTTTGTGTGGCTTGGTATGATCTTTGGTTGGAGTTTTGGTATGTGGAATTGTTATGTTGGTTGGGGTTGTAAGGTTTGTGGTTTTGTGGTTGGGTTTGCTGGTTTCCCCACCCAAAGTTTGGGTGGTTTTTCCAGCCTGGGTTGTAAGTGTTGGAATGTGGATCATATGGTTGCCTTTGTTGATTTCCCACATAGTTGGCCTCTTCCCAATCACCTCCTTCAGTGCTTACCTCCTCTTGATCTTGTGTTTGTATTGCAGCCACTTGATTTGTTCCTAATTTCCTGGTGAGCTCTGCTAGTTGCTTGGCAAACACCTTGTTTTGGGCTAGAATTGTATCAACATGGTTCAGCTCCATGACTCCCTTAGTGTTGTGTCTCTCTGAAGCATAGTAGTACTCATTCTCAGCCACTGTCTCAATCACTTCAATGGCTTCTTCCACAGTCTTTTTCCTGTTCAATGAACCTCCTGATGAATGGTCTACAGCCTTCCTTGATTCATAAGAAAGTCCATCATAGAAAATATGTAATTGCACCCAGTCATGGAACATGTCTGGTGGGCATTTCCTTGTCAACTCCTTGAACCTCTCCCATGCCTCGTAGAGAGTTTCACCATCTTGTTGTTTAAAAGTCTGAACCTCAGATCGAAGCCTATTGACCTTTTGTGGGGGTAGAAACGTGCCAGAAACTTGCTTTCCACCTCATCCCAGGTTGTTAGGCTCCCCCTTGGGAATGATTCCAGCCACTTAGCTGCCTTGTCCCTAAGTGAGAATGGGAACAAGAGCAGTTTATAGGCATCTTCCTGGACTCCATTGGACTTCACAGTGTCGCAAATTCTCAGGAATTTTGTGAGATGTTGGTTTGGATCTTCATTAGCACTTCCACCAAATGAACAATGATCCTCCACCAGTGATATTAGCTGTGGTTTGAGTTCAAAATTGTTGGCCTGAATGGGTGGTTCTGAATGCTGCTACCACAATTCCCAGAGGTTGGGTTTATGTATGAACCAAGAACCCTCCTCTCGGGAATGGCATTGTTTCCATCAGCCCTCTCATGGTTGTGAACTTCTCTATCCATGTTGAGATCTAGAGCTTCCTCAAAATTGTCCTCAGATTCTCCTTCAGATTCTTCTTCTCCCAGTACTCTCTTCCCTCTTGCTTCCCTTCTAAGTCTGTGAAGGGTCCTCTCTGGTTCGGTGTATGGAGGAGTTGATGTCCCTCTTCTCCTACCTGTCATACAAGAACACAGCACAGGCAACAAACAAGTGAAATACTCTTGGTTAATGGAAGAGTAGGGTTAGAGCAGTTGAGGAATTAATTCAAATAGTTAGTGACTCAGTGAGTTAGTTGCTTGAATTTAAAGGCATAAAGAAAGAAAGCAAGTAACAGAGTGCAGAAATTAAAATTCAACAAGTAACTTGAACTGAATTAACAAAACAAGAAAAATGCTCAATCTAGTTAACTTCTAATTTGAGAATTGTCAATCAAAAACCAATCCCGGCAACGGCGCCATAAACTTGATGTGCTATAAACTTGATAGCCACGATTTTAGGAATTGCACGATCGGCAAAAATTCCTTCCGGCAAGTGCACCGGTTATCGTCAAGTAAAAACTCACAATAGAGTGAGGTCGAATCCCACAGGATTGGTTGAGTGAGCAATTTGGATTAGAAGTGTGTTCTAGTTGAGCGAAATCAATATTTAGATGAGAATTGCGGAATGTAAAATTGGCGGAAAACGTAAATGGCAAGAAATTGAAAGTGCGGAATCTTAAATTGCATGAATTACAGAGCGAGAAGCTAAATTGCTGAAATTAAAAGGGGATCGGGGTTATTGCATGAATTAAATTTGCAGAATGTAAAGAGAAAGTGTAGATCAGAAATGGGAATTCATTGGGTTTCAGGAGATATTGAGATCTCCGAATCAAAACATTTTTATCCCTTCCTCAACCAATGCATTCATTGAATTTTGCTTGGCAATCTTATATGATTGGATCCCAATCCCTTGGCTCACCAATTCTCTCTAAAACAAACAAATTCCCAATCCCTTGGTTTAAATGTTCATAAGAAGAGATGATGCTCGATCACTGATTATACCACACAGTTTCATGAACCACAATTTGGTAGGATTACATGTCACAATATCCATCCAAACCCCAATCCAATTCACTGTGAGAAAGCTTCTCTAGCATGAATCCTCCATTCCTTTCCCAAGGTTCCGAAGGATTCCAATTATGGATAGTTTCTTGCCCAAGACAACTATCCAATGGAATTAGATCGAGAAGCTTTCTAACAAAATTCAAGAGAAAAGATTGAAGAAGAAGATAAAAACTATTATTGATTCATTGAATTACAACAGAGCTCCCTAACCCAATGAAAGGGGGTTTAGTGAGTCATAGCTCTGAATTCAATTACAAAAAGATGAAAACTAGCAAAATGATCCCCAAAGTCTCTAAAAGGTTTTTTCAAACTTAAATTCTATCCTATTTATACACTTTCTAAATTGAGCTTCTGTTGTGTTTCTTGGGCTTTGAGGCCTTTTCCTGATTTCCTTTTGCTTTGGGTTTATGATCCATAATCCTGATGAGGCTGCTGATCCAATTCTGCAACATTCATTGAGCCAACTTAGTGATAATCAAGTAATGACACATGACTCAACAAATTGAAATTCCAGACTCCTCAATTCTTCAGGCCCAATCCCATAACCATGATATTCAATTGGGTTTCATACCAGAGTATTTAAGTTAATATTTGTGCTCAAATGCTAACTTAAACTGCAATATTCTTGGCCCAGAAACCTTTTCAATTAGTGGCGTTTAAGTTGAAGTTTAAGCTTAAACTTCAACTTAAACGCCAGACACTTCCAGGAGGTAAAATTGTCGAACACGTTTAAGCTTCAGTTTAAGGTTAAACTGAAGCTTAAACGTGGGAATGGAAGAAAGCAATCCTGGAGTGTGAAATGTCGACACGTTTAAGCTTTAGTTTAAGGTTAAACTGGAGCTTAAACGTGGAAATGAGGAAAGCAACCCCTGGAGGAAAATTGGGTCGAACACGTTTAAGCTTCAGTTTAAGCTTAAACTGAAGCTTAAACGTGGAAATGAGAAAGCAACCTGGAGGAGAAAAAATAGTCGAACACGTTTAAGCTCCAGTTTAAGCTTAAACTGGAGCTTAAACGTGGGAATGCTCCCTGGTGCTTTCAATTCTGGCGTTAACTTCCAGTTTAAGGTTAAACTGGAGGTTAAACGCCACTTGTGATATTCAAGCTTCCTTTATGATTTGGTTGCTTCCTTGCCTAGCCTCTTCTTCCCTGAAATCATCCAAACAACTGCATCAAAGTCTTGCAAAAATTTCATGAGAAATCTTTCATTCATAGCATTCAAGTAATATAACTAAAACTCATGAAATTTGCATCAAAATCATACTGTTTGGATGGTTTATTGCTTTGTTATTCATTAACCATTCTTGGTTACATTAAGCTCAAGAAAATGCATAAAACAACTAAAACTAACAGAAAAATGCTAGTGAAACTAGCCTAAGATGCCTTGGCATCAGAGCCCTACTGATTTTTATGGATAATAAAAGTATTATTGTTTCTCTTCAATCCGTGTTTGATTCAATTCTAAGATATCTTCGTTCTTCAACATGATGAATGGGATGACCCATGACAATCATCTCCGTTCTTCGTACTAAGACCACGTGCCTGACAACACCGTGTTCTTCTTGGGTTCGTGTGAATACATAACTGGAAAGCATCGAACCACCAGCTTGATTATACATCTCTTAGACGGCTAATCCACGACTTCGTTGGGGACTTCTCGAGATACTAGTTCAGCCAAGGTTTGGAGAGATTAGGGTATTTGTGGTAGAGGCTAGAACCCAAAGGCACAGCATTCTCTGATCCGGAAGATTCGACCTTGTATGTGGCGTTTTGAGTAGGATCATTAAGAGAATGGATGCAGGAGCTTCACCTTCAATCAGAATGGATCCACACTAACCCTGGGGTTCAGATCTTGAGGAGATTGGCGATTACAACCGCACGGCGTTGATCACATACAGCCTGCCACAGAAGAAATCATTCACAATTGAAGAAGACAGTAAGACCAGAGTTGATCCAGAAGAACAAAACATCTCCAAGCCTTAACTATCTTCTTATCATTGGTTACATTCAAATTCACAAGTATTTTATACCCTATTTCACTTTTATGCATTCAAATCCAATAACTCTTCTATCTGCCTGGCTAAGATCTACAAGATAACCATAGTTTGCTTCAAACCATAATCCTCGTGAGATCGATCCTGACCGCTCAGGTATTACTGGACGACCCAATGCACTTGCTGGTACAATTGTACGAAGTGTGGGGATTCGTGCACCAAATTTTTGGCGCTGTTGTCGGGAATTGTTCGAGTTTGGACAACTGACGGATTATCTTGTTCCTTAGATTAGGTATTGTCTTTAATTTTGTTAGAGTCTTCTATTTTATTTTTCTTTTTTTCGAAAAAAAATTTATCAAAAAATTTTTTTCAATCTTTGTTTTTTTTCTTGTTGAAATTTTCGGATTCTTTAAGTCTCTTTTCAAAAAAAATTTCAAATTAGTGTCTTTTGTTTGAGTCTTGTATCAATCTTTAAGTTTGGTGTCTTCTTGTGTCTTTTCTTTAAATTTTTCGAAAATAGTGTTTTTGGTTTTCAAAAATTTTAAGTTTGGTGTCTTTTGCATGCTCTTGTTTCTTTGAATTCTTTGAGTTTTGTTCTTGGTGTTCTTCTTGATCTTCAAAGTGTTCTTGTTTTTCTTCTTGTTTTGATTTAAAATTTTTAACTTTGGTGTCTCTTTGTGTTTTTTCTTTAAAATTTCACATAAGTAGGTGTTTTAGATCTAAAAATTTTAAATTTGGTGTCTTTTTGTTGTTTTTCACTTTCTTCATTAAATTCAAAAATAAAAAATATATTTTCTATTTTTATTTTAATTAAATTTTCAAAAATTATAATAAAAATCCAGATTTTAATTTTAAAATTATTGTGTTATCTTATCTTAGTTTTTAAATTTCAAAATCAAATCTTTTATCTTATCTTTTTATCTTTCTTTAAAATTAAAAATTTAAAATTCAACAATTCAAAATCTTATCTTATCTCAAAATTCAAATTTTAAAATTCAAATTCAAATTTCAAAATTTAAATTTCAAATTGCAAATTTTAAAAATTAAACCTTTTCAAAATTCAAATCTTTTTTTAAATCTTTATCTTATCTTGTTTCAAATTCAAAAAAGTCAAAATTTAAAATTTTTAATTCAAATCTTTTTCATTTTAAAACTTAACTTCTCTTAACTTCTTTATCTTATCTTTCTTACCTATCTTACCTTTTCTATTTTATCTTCTTTTAAATTTTAAAATTAAATCTTTTTTAAATTTTTTCAATTCTTATCTTAACTTATTGACTTTTTCAAATATTTCTTATCTTGTTTTCAAATCTTTCCTTAATTAGTTACTTGTGGATTTGCTGAAACAAGAGTTTATTAAGTACTTGGATTACATTCATGGCATTTAATTCCATTGCTCCTCATATACACAAACAAGAAAAAATCAAACACACCGTGTGGAATAAAGAAGAAAGAAGAAGAAAAAAAGAATTAAACGGAAGAAAGAAAATAAAAGAAAAGAACAGAATAGAAAATAAAATTAAAAAAAAGATCTAAGTTAGTGATTTAACTAGGCGTATATTGTCAATCTCAATTAATCCCCAATACGGCACCAAAAATTTGATGAGCCAAATTGATATGCTCGTATTATTGGCAAGTGCACCAAATCACATTAAGTAATACCACAGTGAGTGGATATTGTTTCCACAAGGATTAACAGATTGAAGTAAGCAACGTCTAATTAAATCTCTAATTAGATCAATCAAACCTTGACAAGAGGATTGTGGATCTTGAATTAGAAGCAAGAACACAGTGGAGAAGAGAATTGAGAGAACGAGAGAAGGCTTAGAGATTTTAGAGAAATAAACAAGGATTGGGAATGTTAAAGACTTTGGAGATGTTATATTCTTAGAAAACACAATGCTTGTGTTTCCTTACTTTAACTCATGCAAAAAAAATTTCATGACAAATCATTTATAATCAAATTCTAATTCTTTGACAATTTAATTTCGCTTAACTTAAGAGACGAGGTGAAGAACAGTTTCAATTTAAAGCCACAAAATTTTTAAAATTCTATTCCTAGTCAAACTAAAAATCATGAGAAAGAGTTTAGAGCTAATTCTGATATTAAATTTTCTAAAATAATAACAGAATCCAAGACAGAATTAGAATATTTCTCAATACTTCTAACCATTAAAGGTGAAGAATGAAACTCAATCTTGAAAGAGAGGAAGAGCATGAATCAAAATAAATAAACACTTATATTACTAATCCATAAAAATAAAACAAAGATCCTAACCTTTAGCAAATGAGGTTTAGTTACTCGTAGTAGAGAAGAAAACAACTAAACTAAAGAGGTATTGGATGGCTCTAGTATAGTTCGGTCAAAGATGGTATGTCTAGATGTGCACCTTGTTCACTTATTTATATCTAACTTCCTAACTAATTGAAATTTAAAAACTAATCTTATCTTCCAAAGAGAAAGATAACTTATTCAACTTCAAATCTAATATAATCTAATCTAAATCCTAATAACCGAATCTTATCTTTCTAGAAGAGATTATTGCTAACTAATTATTTAAATCTTGAATCTTGATTTGAATTGAAGCTTCCTGGGAGTTGCACTTGATTCTGGCGCTAAGCTTCTTGATTGGGTGTTGGTCTTGATGTCCCTAGCACTGGGCTTGATGATTGGGTGTCTAAACAAGGCGTTGGGTACCCGTCCTTGGAGTTGGGCTCCGGATTTGGGCGCCCAGCTTGGAGTTTTAGGTGCTAGGCTTGACCTCCTTGAACTTGGCGCCACCAAGCTTTGTGTTTTCTTCTAAATTTTATCCTGATTTGCTTAATTATATCCTGAAAACACAACTATTCTAACACAACTTCAAGCACATGATTAGTCATCAAAACTTCACTAAAACATAAGAACTTTGATAAACTAAGAAAACTAATAAAAAAAGAAACCTAAAAACAAATAAAGATGTCTAGGCATCACTTTCCATACTACTTATATGTGAAAATAGCAAGAAATGTAAAGGGTTTAAGGGTTAAAAGATGTGCAACCATGATATATTCTGGTTTGGTGTAACCTCTTCACCTATGTCCAATCCTTCCCACCAAGGTACGGAGATTTTCACTAAATAACCAAACTTATAAGGCGCTTGATAAAACGATACAAGATAGAAGAGCACTTGATAAACACCTCACGGTATATGATCACCACTTTGATTAAGCCGCTCCACTTAGAGACTTCTTTTCTAAGAACTCGAAGTAATACCAACTTCAATCGTTTTTCTTTAGTGTTTAATAATCTTAGGTATCCTTACCGACTACAGTGTTTATCAAGCATAACCACTTAAAGAAAACGATCTCTAAGTCTCTCAACCAATAAGAAGAGCTACAAAACTCTTCTTTACAATATGTGACAGTAAACTTCAGAAAAAATGAGCTCTCTCAAAAGAGTATATGGTTACAATGATGCACCATGAGGAATCTCAAGCTAATCTCTCAAATGTTTATAAAAAACACTTAGAAAATTTATGAAATTTGATCACAACGAAAGATTATATCATGAAAGAAAGTTGTGTATTGAAACAAAGGACCAAGACCTCTATTTATAATCTTCCATGCACCTATGAACATTAGGAGTGAGTAGAGAAATCAAATTATTCAAAAACATACGATCTTGGTAGGGTCTCGTATCCCTATGGACATATAAGATCGATCCTTAAAGTTAGGGATCAATCCTCTAGTTCAAATTTGTATGAAATATAGCATTACAATACGTGAGGATCGATTCTCCCATTTAATGTTGGAATCGATCCTTTAGACTTAAATTTCAACAAATTTAAATTTCGAGTCATGGTGCATTGTGCATGATTCGATTTGGTCCTATTCTCTATAATCCATTATAAACAGATTAGGATCATCATAATACGATCCATACTCTTTTTCAATAATGGATTTTTGAAATTATTGGTTAAAAATTTATTTTAATTTGATTAAAACATGTTTTTACTTGAGAGATAAACTTGTTTTTCTCTTGACAAATAAAAATTAAAGTCCTACAACTAAACCTTGCATAAGACTTCTTGTTATCATATGATCCTCATTTGCATGATGATTAATTCCTTGATGAGTTTTGAAAAACGGAAGATTGATGGTTTAGAAGTTATAATAAATTCTCGTTGTAAGCATAGTTTCTAACCCAAGCAATAAACCTTTCTTACGAACGTTTGGTTGTCACAAGTAACAAACCCAATAAAATTTATAAACCGAAGTATTCAAACCTCGGGTCGTCTTCTCAAGGAATTGCAGGGAAGTGTGTTTTATTATTGGTTATGGAAAACAGTGTTTTGGATTTTTGAAAAAGTTTTGAACAGGAGAAAGAGATTGCAGGAATTAATAAATTAATAACTAATAAAACTCTTGGCAAGGTATGAAAACTGGAAGTCCTATCCTAGTTATCCTTATCAATGGTGATGAGAATTATATTTTTGCTACCACTAAGTCAACCTCTAACTATGAAGGTAAGTCAAGTGGATAAATCAATTTAACTCCTAAAGTCCTAGTCAACTCCTGAGGAAAGACTAGAGTTATAGGAATCTAAATCAATCGGCAAGAATAACAATTATCAATCACGATGAATTTGATAATTCAAGAGTCACTAATTAATCAACCAGAACCAAGAATATAGAAATCTAAATTCAAATCATAAATATCTGGAATACCTCAAATTATATTGAATGAAGATGTCAATTCTAACATAGAAAAGTTCATGAGCCAATTGGGCAACATAAATCAAATACAAATAAAAGCTTTAGAGTAAACAAAAATAGAAGAGAAACATAAATTATTGAACCTGGTACGAAGAAACAATCCTAATGACTAAAAGAAATCCTAATCCTAAAACCTAAGAGAGAGGAAAGAACCTCTCTCTCTAAAAACTACATCTAAATTGTGAAAAGTGTATTATGAATGAATGATTGATTCTGCCCCACTCTCAGCCTCTAATATGTATTTTCTGGATGCGGCCCAAAATCTGTGCCAGCGACTTTTGTAATTCTGCAGATTGCGCACGTCACGCGGTTGCGTCGTCCACGCGTTCGCGTCACTTAGCATTTTTCGTACCATGCGTGCACGTCATCCATGCATTCGCGTCGTTCGTGCAGCTTCCAATCTGACGCGACCGCGTCATTGTGATTTCTTCCATTTCGTGCGGTCGCGTGAGCCATGCGACCGCGTGACTTCTCGCTGGTCATCTCCTCAATTCCTTGTGTTCCTTCCACTTTTGCACGCTTCCTCTTCATTCCTTATGCCATTCCTGCCCTATGAAGCCTGAAACACTTACCACATAGATCACGACATCGAATGGTACGAAGAAAAATAAAAATATATAACTAAAAGGTCTTTTGGAAGCAAGTTTTCAATCATAGAATATTTTTAGGAAGGAATTGTAAATACATACAAATCATATGAATAAGTGGGCAAATACTTGATAAAACCACACAATTAAATACAATATGAATCATAAAATAGTGGTTTATCAACCTCCCCACACTTAAACATTAGCATGTCCTCATGCTAAGCTCAAGAGAAGCTATAAAGGAGTGAAGACAGAATGGTAGGATGTATGAAATGCAACCTATCTATATGAATGCAACTAAATACAAAATGTTTCTACCTACTCGGTGAAAAAGTAAATAAATCTTTCAAGAATAAATATGAACTGGATTTCACTAATTCAAATCATAAATATGAAGTACAAATAACTTGCAAGAAGAAGATAGCTCATGAAAGCAGGGAACATAAAATTAAGCATTGAACCCTTACTGGTAGTGTATATCATTCTAACTCTCAAGTGTCTAGGGTCAGTTCTCTCAATTCTCTACTAATATTGCTTTCTATAGCTTGCTCTTCATCTAACAATTAACAAAAATTTAATGCACCAATACACATATCAAGAGGTCTTTTAAGGGTTGTAATGGGGTTAGAGTCAAGGTAGGATTGTATTTGGTCAAGTGGACTAAAATCTGAATCCTTAATTAACTTAAACTTTCCACCTAACTTTGGACAATCCATGTAATCATAATATAAAATCAATAACTACCCATTAACTGCGTTTACTACATATTTATGCATTCCAAGTTTTGAGTACAGTACATGTGCATTGCTATCACTATTTACTTTGGGGCATTTTGTCCCATTTTTATTTTTTTGCTCTCTCTTTTTTTTAATGCATATGATTAAGGTATTGAATGCATAAACATGTTCTTAACATTTTTCGCATTTTTCACAGAAAGTCTAACATATTCAATTCCCAAACCAAACGTTTCCAAACCCACTTTTCCCACACTTAATTCATGAGCACTTTCACTAGTCTAAGCTAATCAAGGATTCAAATTAAGGACATTATTATTTTCTGCTTAGAGTTGGTGATGAGCTAAAGTAAGGAACAAAGGGGTAAAATAGGCTCAACATTGGTTTGCAAAGGATAATGAAAGGGTAAGGCCATATGGGTATGTAAACTCAGTGAAACAAGGCCTCAATCATATAAGTGTATGCATACATTAAACAATGGAAATATAGAATCAAGCAAGACAAGGATCACAATTTTAGAGAGAATAACACACACCAAAAACAAAATATTGGTTGATAAAATGCAACCAATCAAATAGGCTCAAAATCTCACTGGTTTTGTGTGTTCGAGCTCTAAATCATGTTCCAAAATAATATTTCTTCATACAAGTTTTTCAAAAGGTTTTTTAATTTAAATTAGTGAAATACTAAAAAAAAAGTTTCTTGAAAAAGAAATATTAGTTCAACCAAGTAATGATAATATATGCACAAAATCAAACAAACATGCAAATGCAACAACTAATTTAAACGTTGGTGTTGAGACAGGAAGGTACTAACCCACGGAGATCAGTATCGACCTCCCCACACTTAAAGAGTGCACCATCCTTAGTGCATGCAAAGCTGTGCAGGTGGGCGGGTATTGTGGTTTCTCAGCTGGTGCTCCTGTCATTTCGGTCTTCGCCGGTGGCTTGTTAGAGGCTTTCTCTTTACCCTTTTTGGTGGTCATCCTGAAAAAGGGAGAAAAAAAAGGGACATGAAGTCAAAGGGATAGAGCAAGGGAGAGGGCAGTACGAGTAAGAATCATGCCAAAATAAAGAAGAATGTCGTTAACACATGGTCACGATTCCATGAAATTAGAACATCAATGGAAGCATAGCATGATAAATTGAGGCAATTAAATGCAAGATGTTTATTGGCATGTTGACAAAGGCATGAGTAGCGTAAATCAAGCATTAAAAGCCTTAATGTATTATTAGTCGTAAGAAACTAACAATAACGTTTGTATTGACAATTATATTTAATTAATAAAATATTGGAAAGGGTTTTGTGAAAAACAGGCATTAGAGCAGAAGGTTAGAAAAATGAAGAATGCATAATGCCATACGGGTTTTTTCACAAACACTTAGTATGCATGTTTAATATGATAGGGGAAGAATGAATTTGGAACATGCAAGCATTCCAAAAAACAAATAATATAAATTGTCAAACAACTCCATAATAATCCACAAGTAATAGTGAAAGACCTAAATAAAGTTCCAACACCAACATAAAAATGCATGAAGAAGAAAGAAAAAGAGACCATGAATAATTATGCTAAAAAGAAAATTAAGAAAAGTGCAAAAGGTAGAGGATGAATGAAGAAGAGAGGAGGGAGGAAAAGAAGAAAGAGATAGGATTAGAAAACAGAAAAAAAGGAAACTGATTAGGCGGCGCGCTGCGTGCAAGGTGCACGATGCTAACGGTGCGAACGCGTCACGCACGCGGACGCGTGGGTGAGCGTATAGGGGAGGGACGTGAAGGCGTCCATCACACGCACACGTGATTAGGGATCGTGCAAAATGCACGAGGCCATCCGCACTCCCACACAACTTTCTGTGCGAAATTCCAATAACGCTGATTCACACACCCACGCGGACGCGTCGCTGACGCTTACGCGTGGGTTGGACTTTTTGCAGGGGGCGCGTACGCGTGTAGCACGCATACGCGTGTGGCACGCATACGCGTGGTGTGGCTTGTGCGCCACGCACTACTCCCGCGCGTCTCTCGCGCAACTCTTTGTTCAGTTTCGCTATACAAACGACGCGTGCGCGTCGTAGACACTGGCACGTCGATCGCGTCTCTCTTTTTTTTATGCAGTATACAGAATGCAAAATGCAATGAATGTCATGCGAAAATTCCAGGTTTAAACAAAATTTAAAAACAGAGTAGAATGGAGAAGGAACGATCATACCATGGTGGATTGTCTCCCACCTAGAACTTTTAGTTTAAGTCGTTAAGTTAGACATTTGATGAGCTTCCTGTTATGGTGGCTTGTGCTTGAACTCATCTTGAAACTTCTACCAATGCTTGGTCTTCCAATAAGCTCTATCCATACTAAGTAAACTCCTCAAGCTTTGATGGAGTTCTTCACAAGCTTTGAGCTCCCAAAATTGATCCTTATATATTCCCGGATCCCAAATCTTGTTTCCACACCCGTCTTCAAGTTGATCATTAGTGTTCCAGCCGGGTGGAAAGCAATTTGAATTCTCACTAAAGCGGCCAAACAACTTCCTAAACCCATTCAGTTGAGCTCTACACCAACCTTTGCATTTAAACCGTGAGCACACAATCATGTTGAACCTTGCTTGACCACTTCTACCACTGACCATCTTCATCTTACTCTCAATGCTACAAAGAGCTCTAAGTTGACCATTCGTCTCCAGTAGCCCATGTTCAAGTGGAATTAGAAAGCTAAGGGATATAAATTTTACCCACTTGAATGTTGTGAAGGATGACGGCAACTTAGGGGAAGGGGTTTCTAATGAACGTGCAAGCTCCACTCCCTTGTGCTCTTCTTTGACCTCTTCCACCTCTTTGCAAGCTTCTTCAATTTCAACCTCTTCCTCTTGGTAGCTTTCTTCTGATTCAATTTCTTCTTCATTGTTCACCAAGGGCATTAGAGGTTGTGCTTCTTCTTCTTTAATCTCCATGTCAAGTCCAATGGGAGAAGATTCAAATGTAGATAAGAATTTATTAATGATTGAATCCATCTCTTGATCATCCCCTTCAAAGTCTTCAACCATGATATGCGTTGGAGGTTGTACACCCTCCTCAACATCAACATCAAACACCTTGGAAGGAGGCTCTATGAATGGACTTCCCAATGGAGGCTCAGCATCTCCTAAGTCTTCGACCACTTCTTCTTCTTCAATAATTCCGGCTTTCTCCACTTGTTCCAGCACAAAGTCATGATCCTTACTGTCCACTGGAGTTTCTAGTATCTCCTTCATGCTACGTTCTTCATTAGATTCTCCACATGAAGCCATGGAGGCTCCTTGAATGTCCAAACGTCTGGAAGGTAATTAATTTATTGCTTGCTCCAATTGATGAAGGGTTGCATGAAATTGATCTACTGTTTTCTTGAGGCGAGCCTGTGATTCTTGGGTCGATGAATATGGATATGGTGAATATTGAGGTGGTGGTTCTTGGGAGTAATTGGCTTGGAATTGGGGTGGTTTTATATATGGTTCTTATGGCTCATAAGGTGGTTGGTATGGTGGTTGAGGGTTATATGGAGGTGAATGGTGGAAAGGGGCTTGTGAGTATGGTGGTCCAAGGCTATATTGATGAGGGGATTCATAGGCGTATGGTGGTGGTTGTTGGTAATCAAAAGAATGCTCACCATAGCCATTGCCTTAATATGCATCACAGAATGGTTGTTGATAGTCCATTGGAGGTGGTTGTTGCCATGAGGATTGATCAAATCCTTGTGGCTCCTCCCATCTTTGATTGTTCTATCCTTGGTGTATGTTGTCATTATAATTTCCTTTTCCTGCAACATAATTGTAACCAGAATCATAGCCAAAGGGGTGAGAGTTCATAGTAGTAAGAAAAAATAAAAACAAAACTAACAAAAAGAAAATATTTTGAAAAAGAAACGATTTTTGAAAAAAGATAAGATAAGATTTTGAAAAAGATTTGTTTTTTTTTTGGAAAAGATTTGAATTTTGAAAAATAAGATAAGATAAGATAAAAATTTTAAAATCTGAAAAATTTTTTTATTGAAAAATATTTACAATAACCAATAATAAGGCACACGTTTGCAATTCTCCGGCAATGGCGCCATTTTGAAGAACAGAAGATTGATGGTTTAGAAGTTATAATAAATTCTCGTTGCAAGTATAGTTTCTAAACCAAGCAATAAACCTTTCTTACAAACGTTTGGTTGTCACAAGTAACAAACACAATAAAATTTATAAACCGAAGTATTCAAACATCGGGTCGTCTTCTCAAGGAATTGCAGGGAAGTGTGTTTTATTATTGGTTATGGAAAACAGTGTTTTGGGTTTTTGAAAAGGTTTTGAACAGGAGAAAGGGATTGCAGGAATTAATAAATTAATAACTAATAAAACTCTTGGCAAGGTATGAAAACTGGAAGTCCTATCCTAGTTATCCTTATCAATGGTGATGAGAATTATATTTTTGCTACCACTAAGTCAACCTCTAACTATGAAGGTAAGTCAAGTGGATAAATCAATTTAACTCCTAAAGTCCTAGTCAACTCCTGAGAAAAGACTAGAGTTATAGGAATCTAAATCAATCAGCAAGAATAACAATTATCAATCACGATGAGTTTGATAACTCAAGAGTCACAAATTAATCAACCAGAACAAAGAATATAGAAATCTAAATTCAAATCATAAATATCTGGAATACCTCAAATTATATTGAATGAAGATGTCAATTCTAACATGGAAAAGTTCATGAGCCAATTGGGCAACATAAATCAAATATAAATAAAAGCTTTATAGTAAACAAAAATAGAAGAGAAACATAAATTATTGAACCTGGTACGAAGAAACAATCCTAATGACTAAAAGAAATCCTAATCCTAAAACCTAAGAGAGATGATAGAACCTCTCTCTCTAAAAACTACATCTAAATTGTGAAAAGTGTGTATTATGAATGAATGATTGATTCTGTCCCACTCCCAGCCTCTAATCTGTATTTTCTGGGCCGAGAACTGGGTTGAAATGCGGCCCAGAATCTGTGCCAGCGACTTCTGTAATTCTACAGATCGCGCACGTCACGCGGCCGCGTCATCCACGCGTTCGCGTCACTCAGCGTTTTTCGTACCACGCGTACGCGTCGTCCACGCATTTGCGTCGTTCGTGCAGCTTCCGATCCGCGCGGTCGCGTCAGGCACGCAAGCGCGTCACTGTGATTTCTTCCATTTCGCACGGTCACGTGAGCCATGCGACCGCGTGACTTCTCGCTGGTCATCTCCTCAATTCCTCGTGTTCCTTCCACTTTTGCACGCTTCCTCTTCATTCCTTACACCATTCCTGCCCTATGAAGTCTGAAACACTTAGCACACAGATCACGACATCGAATGGTACGAAGGAAAATAAAAATATATAACTAAAAGGTCTTTAGGAAGCAAGTTTTCAATCATAGAATATTTTTAGGAAGGAATTGTAAATACATACAAATCATATGAATAAGTGGGCGAAGACTTGATAAAACTACACAATTAAATACAATATGAATCATAAAATAGTGGTTTATCAAGTTTGATACAAGAATCCTCTTGTAAAAATTCATTATTACCCATTGTAAAATGGTAAAATCATTTTACATCATGTCTTTGTCAAAATTTCTTTTCTTTCAAAATCATGTATCAAACTTGATAGTATATAATATAACATATGTCATTTAATAATATTTTTATTTACCATATATTCAATCTAGAGATTATGTTAAAGTAGAGTAAAAGATTAAGTTCGTTACTTTTCAAAAGCACTAGTTATCTTACTAATAGAAATCACATGTTGTCATTCATCAAAACATATAAGCATACATATAATGCAAGGTTAAGAATATGCATTAAACTAAAATATCATTTCCAATAGATAGAAGAGAATGCTGTGAATAATTCCTTCCTCTGCCAAGAATTATTTGCGGAACAAATGGCTCTAAACTTGTCAAAGTTCACTTTCATATCAGAGGCCTTACAAAATCAATCCAAGGTATTAAGCACCCTAAGAACGTTAGACCTTGTAGCTTTATAAGAAAAGTACCTAATCATCTGCAAACATGAGGTGAGAGAGGCTAACACCGTCTTGAGAAACTCTGGCCAATTCTCAATGACCCTAATCAACTAACTTGGATATAAAACTACTTAATATTTTCTTGCACAAAATGAATAAATATAGAGACATGGGTCTCCTTGACAAAGTCCTCACTTAGGTTGAAAATTGTTCAACTTATTTCCATTTTACATAATGGAGAGAGCCTATGATTTCACGCACCACATAATAATAAGGCGGATAGTAAATCGAGGAAAGCCGAAAAAGAGAAACAAAGGTTCCTCCAAAAAATCCCAATCTACTCTATCATAAGCTTTTTTTAAGTCGATCATAAAAGTCGGAAGTTGTATTTTTGCCTTAGTCTTCTTCATAAAGTAAAGAACTTCCCGAGCAATCATGATATTATTCGGATTTCTTCGACCGGGTATAAATCCTCTTGAAGAGGACTGCCAATATCTTAAAGAAAAGACGTTAATCTGTTAACCACCACCTTAGTGACAATCTTGTAAATGAAATTGTAGAGGTTGATTGACCGAAAACCATTAAGCCGAGTGGAATTATCCTCCTTGGGATAAGCACCACTACTGTCTCAAACATAAAAAAAAATCCATAATCTTACCCGTAAAGGCTTGGGCCTCAAACATGCAAACATCATCTCCAACAACCTTCCAATACTCCTTAAAAAAGAAAGTCTGAAACTTATCTACACTAGAAGTTTTAAAGGAATTCATACTCATCAAAGCCCCCTTACTTCCTCCTTAGTAATATCTTTGGTCAACTCTGCACACACACTTCTAGAAAGTTACGGCAGTGGGTATTGACCAATTCAGTAGAACAGAAAAGGTGTTTAAAAATCTTCAAGGCCTCCTTCTCATTGTCTTCATTCTCAGTGACCTAACTACCATCTTTAGAAAAGATACCCGCTATTTTATTTCTCTTGCGCCTAATCAAAGTCTACATGTGAAAGAACTTAGTGTTTCTGTCTCCAAGCCTAACTCACTTCTTTTGAAATTTTTGAAACCATAAAATCTCGTCCTGTGCGAGAAGGATGGAGTATTTAGCCTGAAACTCCTCTTTCATCATTAGAAAGATAACATCAACCTATTTCATCTACTGTTGGATACAAAAGATTTTCTTCTCTAGCTCCTCGTTCTTATAAAAAAGGTTACCAAAGACTTTTTTATTGAAAATCATTGCTTCTTAACGCACCTCTAACAAATATCTGGTGAAAATCGATCTACCTTTCTCCCAAGCTCATTTAACAATAATGGGAAGAGGGGATGAGAAGCCAAAACTTCCTGAAAACAAAAAAGTTTGTTGCCATAATATATTTTGAAAAAGCCTTGACATCTCAACAAGATCGGACAATGGTCAGAGTGAATCTTAGGGAAATTCTCAATAATGTCATTAGGAAAAGCCAAGTCCCAAGCATCATTAGCCAACGTTTTATCTAATATTTTTGAAATAAAACAATTACCTTGCATATGCTTATACCAAGTGAAACGTAGACCTTTGGCACCAAGATCCTGCAATCCACAATCTTCTAGCACTCTACCAAATCTATCTACTCTTTACTGGACAAACTTATCTTCGTTGACTTTAGAAGAGAGCAAAACTTCATTAAAGTCCCCAATGACTAGTTAAGGGTTCGTGTAGTTTTTCGAAAACTCTGTCAAGAAAGCCCAAGCTTCCTCTCTTTGGCTAGGTATCAGATTTTCATGCACAGCTATACAAGTCCAGTGAATCCCACTCTCAGAGAATTTGATCAACGCAAACTACTTGACAAGTGACAACAAGAGGCGAGGACAGTGCAAGTAACTCCCTACCAAATCATTAAGACCCAAATATGTTAACCTATTCGCCTCCTCATCAATGTGTGTCGCACTATAAACTAACCTATTCCAAAATATATGCATCTTTTTGAAAAAACGGTGAGTTTTTTTAACACAATAAAAATAGAACGTTTAAATAAATTTACTAACTGTTTAAGTTGAATATGAACCAATTTGTTGCTGGCTTCTCTCATTTTCCCAGCTATCATGTTTTCGCAATTTATAATAACGGCTTTGGAGGTGATTGGCAGAGACACAATTAAGTTAGGTCTAGAGGTCTCTTCTTGACCCTAACTTGACTTTTCTTCCTCTAAGATATTAATTTTGGTTGCACTCAAATAATGAGAATTGTTTATGTTCTCATCTTAAATTTTTTTATATATACTAAAAATATTCAATTGAATATTTATATTTTCTAAAATTGGATATTGAATATCGGATATTACTAGTAAAAACAAAAATTCAAAAATATTCTTAAAAAATTAAAAAATTCAAAAAAAAATTTAAATTTTTTTTCACTCTTTTACACTTATTTATTTTCAAAATATAATTATATTTGTTTTAAATAACAAAAATAAAACAACCAACATATAATAATAATAATAATAATAATAATAATAATAATAATAATAATAATAATAATAATATAAATAAAATAACCAAATCTAATTTGTTTATAGTTTTTTATTTTTTATTTGGATTTGCACATCAAATTTGCATATACATATCTAAAATTTACTATCTAACCCGGAGTAAATTCCCATAGTGGTCTCCGAGATTGACGCTATGTATTAAAATTGTCCCTGAGATTCTAATTACACCAATTACATTCCTGAGATTGGAAAAATTATACCATAGTAGTCCCTGACCCGTTTTCCGTTAACGACGTGCTGACATGGCTTGATAACGTGGACCTTTGGTGACACGTGCCACCTCATGGTTTGGCCACGTGTCACCTCATGATGACGTGTCGGTCAACGACACGTTGCATGCTGACATGGATGGGTATGCCACGTGTCACAATGCTATTTTGCCACGTGTCAGATTATGCCACGTCTCGCAATGCTATTTGTCCACGTGTCATCCACTATGTCATCGTTACATGTGCACCAAATTGGTCCCTTACTTTGCATCAAATGACTCATTTTAGTCTTTGAAATTGAATGTCGTGCACCAAATTAGTCCCTTCATAAGTTTTTTTATCATTTTTTTATAAATTTAAAATTCTCAATATTTTTTTATACACTAATTTTAATTATATTTTTTATTATACATATTTTATAATAAATTTTTTAATTAATAATATTAACTTGTATCATTAGAATACATGTTAACTAAAACCAAAATTTTATTATTGTCTCTTATACTTATTTGTATCTATTTTAATATTGTTCAAGTCATGGTTATAATAAGTACTTATATTGATTAATAGTGTAATATATGAAAAAGCCACCTAACTAAGTTATAGATAAAATGAATTATTATAATCGACAGTATAAATCTATCTTATTAATTTAGTAAGAAGTTAATTATATGGGAAATCGGACATTTTTAAAATGGATGGAAATAATGAATTTATATTAGTTAATACTTGATAAGTGTCTTATCAAGTATTCCTAAAATATTTATTAAAGTGTTAAATATTAAAAAAATTATATTAAGGAATACTATTATACTATTAACTTACACTCTTTATTAAATCAATATCAATGTCATATAACTCTTTTAATAAAATATTGTAGAAAAAAAATTGTATAATTAAAACTAATATTTTAAAAATATTTTATAAAAACACTTGTATTTAAATAATTTGTGAAAAGATAAAATTAAAATTAGTGTCTTTAAATATATAATGAGAATTTTAAATTTATAAAAAAAATGAGAAAAAACTGATGAAGGGACTAATTTAGTGCACGACATTCAATTTCAGAGACTAAAATGAGTCATTTGATGCAAAGTAAGGGACCAATTTGGTGCACATGTAACGATGACATAGTGGATGACACGTAGACAAATAGCATTGCGACACATGGCATAATCTGACACGTGGCAAAATAGCATTGTGACACGTGGCATACCCATCCATGTCAACATGTCACGTGTCGTTGATCGACATGTCATCATGAGGTGACACGTAGCCAAACCATGAAGTGACATGTGTCATCAAAGGTCCACGTCATCAAATCACGTCAGCGCGTCGTTAACGAAAAACAGGTAAAAAATTACTATAGTATAATTTTTCTAATTTTAGAGATATAATTAATAAAATTAAAATCTAAAAAACGATTTTAATGCACGGCATCAATCTCGAAGACCATTATGAGAATTTACTTATCTATTTATTTGTGAATTAGATGCATGCGATAGACGAACAGATTGGATTGTATTCGAATTAAATACATATAAAATTACCGCGGATATTATATATCAGATGCATGCTTGCCTGCATGTGATTATTCCTAGTTAATTTTATCATATTCAATTTATTTAAACTATATATAATACAATATTTATTTTAAAAATTTGAAAGCCATCACTTTTCTATGTGTAATTTTTTTTATAAACCTCGAAATAATAATTTAATCCTAATAAAATGACCAGCGCTCAAATTACCTAAATTTTGGATTATCTAAAATTTAACCAATATCATATATAAATTCATAATTACGTAACATTCTCTTATAGTAAGGTAACTTTCTTTCTTTCTTGTTAAAATACATTATATCTTAACACAATAAAGAATTGATAGATCTATTTTTTAAAAGAACAAAGACTTTTTCCTAAAAGGACAGCACTACTTAAAATGCACTGTAAATTTTTAATGCAGGCAAGACTGGCAAGTTAGTGTGTCATTTTATCTTTGATAATATCACGGAAACAATATATAAAATTATTTTATATAATATAATATTTATAATTCTGTAATTATATATTTATTATTATATTTAAAATTATATATTATTTTAATAATAATTGATAAATATTAAATAAAATGTAATTTTAAATTATTTGAATTAATTTTGTATTGTCTCTTAAATATTATTATTTTATCTCTAAGAAATGTAGTGTGCGATTTTTTTTTTTGGGACTACCTAGTGTGCGATTAA
Organism: Arachis stenosperma; assembly: GCF_014773155.1. NCBI lineage: Eukaryota > Viridiplantae > Streptophyta > Magnoliopsida > Fabales > Fabaceae > Arachis > Arachis stenosperma. Next base: position 28,110,189 of record NC_080382.1, on the reverse strand, counting down.
TTCTTTTAAATGAGAAGATAAGTACATACATAATGATAAATAAAAAATAAAAAGAACCCTACACTGTTTTGCCCAAAAACAGGTTAAATAAAGTACCAAGCTTTTTTGTGATCAGTGTGTCCTTTATTATCAAAGAATCCAACGACCGCCAGTGAAATAACTTTGGAAGGACCAATAGTAATAGATGATGTTTTTTTGTGTTGCTTTATGGTACTAAGTTGGTATAAATTATATATATTATTTAAAATAAATTATCAAAAATAAAATATTAATTACTCACGTGATAAAAATATAGGCTAAAAATTTTAATATGAAAATATTTTTGGAGTTATATCTCAATATAAAACTGAAAAATATTATGTTTAGATAAAATAAAATTAAACTTTTTCACTAACTATCAAAAGAGTAAATATAATTTTTTAAAATTCAAAATCAAAGTATCTTTGCATATAGCAGAGGATGCTTTAATTTTTTTTTTTAAATTCTGACAATTATTCTTGCTAATAGTGAGATAACTTTTTCTATTTTTAAATTAAAAATTAATTCATTATTTGTGAAAAGCTTGAAAATATATATATATATATATATTTTTCTTGCTCAAAAAGTGATTATGCACAATGCAAAAAGAAATTGGTATGATGTTTTTAGTATTTCACAAAGAATAAAAAACTCACATTATCAAGTTGATTTAACAGATACAATTTTTTTCATTATGGGCGAAATAATAATAGTTTAATATTATTTACACCCAAAGTTTACTATCTTATATCGAAGAGTATTTAAAATTATTAATTCTATTCTAGATAAAAGATCACCCAGTAGATTTTACTATTTTTTTCTTCAACTTCAATGTCTCGGAAATTTTTAATTTAGATAGGTGTAACAACTTTTTTATAGGAGTAATAGAAAAGTTATACCGTATAAAATTGAAGGTATAAAATTTATTCGTAGAAGTCCAATTTTTTTTATTATGTCTTGTAGGATATTATTTAATTTGCAGAACTATAAAGTAGATTATATTAACATATACACGGTGATATTTTAAAGAGTCAAAAACATTTTATATAAGCAACCGGCATTAAATTTCAGTAGTGTAATACAATTTTAATTAATAAATATGACTGATGAAGTCACTATATTAGAGATATTAATGATTTATCGATGGAATAGTCAAATTTAGACACTGGCACTAGAGTTGTATATTAAATTCGAGTAATTGGCTATTAGTGACAAAGCAAATGAATCATTGCTAAATGAAGAGGATAACGTAGAATGAAAAATAAATAGCAGTAACATTGAAAAAGAGTCTTAGCCAACAATAACATGTTAAGAAGAAACAATGAAAAAAATAAGATTAAGAACACGGAAATTCATCTTTCAATAAACATGATAGTAAGTCAACATTTTCTTGATGTGTCATATATTATGCGTGTCCTGAACCTCAAAATTATACACGTACTAAAATTTTCTGAGTTTGCGAATCTAAATGTGATTTATTATTTTTTTTTTTGTTACGACAATTTTACTCTCAAATTTTATATTTTGCTTATACATTTTAATTTTATATAGTTGTTGAATTATTAAATGTTCAAAATATATGTATTGAAAGTAAATTTTGAATGAATTTAGTTAAGAATCCAATTAAAGTGTGCTTTAAAAATGTAAGTTGTTTTAATATGATAAATTTTATATTTTACAGTAATTATTAATAAGATTTTTTTGTACCAAAAAAAAAAGTTGTATTAATACATATACATTAATATTCGGTAATAATTTAATATTGATTTAACATATACGTTAAGATATTCAAAATTTGTTATATTAATATTAATTTTAATATTGTATTTATTTAATTTAAATATAAAAAATCCTAAAATCTAAAGAGAGTTGGCTAAATTTGTCAACATACTTTATTTTTTGGTGATTACGAAAAAAGTTTTTAATCTTTTGCGACTCCTTTTGTTACAGAAGTAGTCTACCATTGTTTGGCTATTATTGCATTTTAGTTCATTAGCCATAAAAACAAGAAAATGGCCTTATACTTAGATCTTAAGAAAGATCGATTATCATTGGAAATGGAACTGCCATTAGAAATTCTAAACCACAAGGCGAAGACATCCGTTATTAAGAAATCAAATTGCGTGTTTGATTCCCCTAGAATCAAAAGCAAAAGTGGAAAAAAAAAAGTCGAAGAATGCAACAAAAAACTATTATATATAATTCTGTCATCTTTTCGAAAGTTAAAGGCTATGTGCATATGTATACCAAAAAAAAAAAAAAAAAAGGCTATGTGCATATCAATTTAATTTTCTTTTCGGTTGCTATTAATTAAAAAAGAAAATGGATCTATTCATGCCTTTTCAGAAAGGTCAGCAAAACGATTCAAGGGAATAGCCATATAGGGGCATATTTTTTTAATTAGTCAGGTAAAATATATCATTGTATAAAGATAATAGTTAAGATATAAAAAAGAAAATAATAATGCTACTTTTAAATTGATAATGTTATTCTCTTTTAATTATATTTTTTTAATCTTCTTTTAAAATTACTCTCAACCTTTATTTATCATACTAAATATTTTTTATATTTTTTTGTTATATCCATAAAGATTGTGGATAATTTTAAAAGAAAATTAAAATTAAAATTAAAAAAGAGTAATTTTATCAATCTAAAAGTAATATCATTATTTTTATATAAAAAGTATTTTCGTTAAATTATTTAGTAAATATATTAGTTTATTTAATAATTTTTAATTATTATTTTCACATCAAAAAATATTTATGTAAATAGACACTATTTTTCAATGTGTATATTATTTTTTTTTTTCATAAAATTCTAATCTTTTCTCTTCTTTTATTTTTTTTAATTTTTGATTTATTAACTTCCTCGGCTTCTTTAACTTCATAAACTTTCATCGTGGTAGGATTTCTTTAAAAAAATATTAGTGACTAATTAAAAAGCAATCAAATGGAACACACTTCGTCTTTGTGGACACAAGTGATTAAATCGAATTGGTAATTGACCCAACTAAAATATTGAGTCACTAAGTTATTAGTTTAATTGTTGAATTATTAGTTAAACCAATTAATTTTTATTATAATTATATAATTATATAAAATTATATTCTGCTCTTTTTTATAATAATTATTTTTAAATTTTATTTTTTATTAAATTAACTATTAATTTTGAATTTTAATAATTCATCAATTAATTTATATCTTTTATATTATAACTAATAAAAGGTCTTTTATTTTTTAATTTGTTCATATTTAATAAATTTTTATTTATTTTAATTATTGTGTTACAATATAAAAATAGTTAATTGTGAAATAATGAGTACAAAACTAATTATATACAACAACAACAACAACAACAAATTAAAACCTTGTCCCACTAGGTGGGATCGGCTACATAAATCAAACGATGTCATTGACCTCTATCATGTATCATGTCAATATAAAGACCGTTTACATGTAGATCTCACTTGACCACTTCGTGCGCAGATGGTCTTCCTTTACCTTTCACCCCTTGTCCATCTTCCATCTCATCCACCCTCCTGATTGGGTGCTCTGTCGGTCTTCTTCTCACATGTCCAAACCACCTGAGACGCAATTGTATCATCTTTTCCACAATAGGTGCTACTCCAACTCTTTCTCTTATATCTTTGTTCCTTATTCTATCCAATCGTGTATGACCACTAATTCATCTTAACATCTTCATCTCTGCCACACTTAACTTATGTTTGAGCTCCCTTTTGGCCGCCCAACACTCTATATCATAAAGCATATCCGGTCTGATAGCAATACGATAGAATTTACCTTTAAGTTTTAAATGCAATTTTTTGTCACATATAAAATCAGACGCACTCCGCTATTTAGACCAACCTGTTTGGATCCTATGATTTACATGCATCCTGTTCAATCTCTTCATTATTCTGTATGATACACTCAAGATAGATACTTAAAACTTTTAACTTTTTATAGGATGTTTTCTCCATTCTTCACCTCTTTATTAGGATTTTTCCTTCGGCAGCCAAACTTACATTCCATATATTCCGTCTTGCTATGGGTCATGTGCAGACCATACACTTCTAGAGCTTCTCTCCATAAACCAAACTTCTTATTTAGTTCTTCCCTTGCCTCTCCCATAAGGACGATATCATCAGCAAAAAGCATACACCATGACACAGGCTCTTGGATATGCTCTGTGAGTACTTCCAAGACTAATGTAAAAAGGTATAGACTTAAGGATGATCTCTGGTGTAATCCTATACCAATAAGAAATTCTTTTGTCACGCCACCTTGAGTCTTCACACTAGTTATAGCCACATTATACATGTCTTTAATTATACGAATATATGCGATCATTACTCTCTTCCTTTCCAAAATCTTCCATAAGACCTCCCTTAGTACCCTATCATATGCTTTTTCCAAATTAATAAACACCATATTTAGATTCCTTTTATTACTACGATACCTCTCCATCATCCTTCTTAACAAGTATATCGCTTCAATGGTGGATCTGTCTGGCATAAAACTAAATTAGTTTTCTGTTACTTGTGTCTCTTATCTCAACCTCCGTCAATCATCCTTTCCCATAACTTCATGGTATGACTCATGAGTTTGATCCTTCTATAGTTTTCACAACTTTGTATATCCCTCTTAGTCTTGTAGATAGGTACTAAGGTGCTCTTTCTCCACTCATCTGATATCTTCTTTGACCTTAAAATCTCATTAAAAATCTTGGTTAACCAAATGATGCCTTTCTCTCCAAGGCCCTTCCAAACTTTAATTGGAATGTTATCGGGTCCTACTGACCTGCCATTTTTCATCCGCTTTAGAGCTTCTTTTATCGGGTCCTTCGATAATAATTGAAGTGTTGATCTTCTTCCCTCGTGCATAACCGATCAAGGCTCGGAAGAGTCTTCTGTCCTTAATTAAATAACTCGTAGAAGTAGCTCTTCCACTTTTTATTGATCTTCTCCTCTTGAGCCAAAACCTCTCTGTCTTTATCCTTTATGCACTTAACTTAATCCAAGTCTCTCATTCTTCTTTCACGGCTCTTTGCGATTTTATATATACCTTTATCTCCTTCCTTTATGCTAAAAGACTGGTAGAGATCCTCATATGCCCTTGTTCTTACTTCACTTATACTCACTTTTGTCTCTTTCTTAGCCACCTTATATTTTTTCCAATTATCTACATTGTGACAGAAAGACCACTCCTTAAAGTACTCCCTTTTTGCCTTTATCTTTTCTTGTACACCCGCATTCCACCACTAGGACTCCTTGTCTCTTGGTCCTATCCCTCTAGATTCATGGTGGACGAAATTGTGATCACTGTTCTTTGATCTGATTCATTGTAATTGGATTTATTCAATAATTGTCCTTATTTGAAGTCACAACTCCGTTCAACTAACCAGCAAGTGTACTGGGTCGTCCAAGTAATAACCTTACGTGAGTAAGGGTCGAATCCACAGAGATTGTTGGTATGAAGCAAGCTATGGTCACCTTGCAGATCTCAGTTAGGGAGATTAAAATTGGATTATGGGTTTAAATAAAATAGAAAGAAGTTAATTAAAAAGGGATAGAAATACTTATGTAGATTCATAGGTGGGAATTTCAGATAAGCGGAATGGAGATGCTGTAGAGCTCTCGGACGCCTGCCTTCCTACTGCTTCTACTCAATCCTTCTTACTCCTTTCCATGGCAAGCTTTGTATAGGGGTTCACCATCAGCTGTGGCTACTTTCAATCCTCACGGGGAAATATCCTATGCGGCTGTCACTCGCATAGCTAACCAGTCTGGAGGCATCACCCATGGTTGATAGCTACATCCCATCCTCGCAGTGAAAGCTAATGCTCACGCACTCTGTCACAGTACGGCCAATCACCGGTTGGTTCCCTCCCCTACTGGAATAGAATCCCTCTTTTGCGTTTGTCACTAACGCCCAGCAGGTTACAGGTTTGAAGCACGTCACAGTCATTCATGAACGGAATCCTACTCGGAATACCACAGACAAGGTGAGACTTTCCGGATTCCCAGGATCCTACTCGGAACACCACAGACAAGGTTGGACTTTCCGGATCCAGATAAATGCCGCCATCTATCTAGCTTATACCACGAAGATTCTGTTGGGGAATCTAAGAGATACACATTCAAGCCTTGTTGCATGTAGAACGTAAGTGGTTGTCAATCACGCGCGTTCATGAGTGAGAATGATGATGAGGGTTATTAACTCATCATCATTCATCATATTCTTGAGTACGAATGAATATCTTAGAATAAGAATAAGATAGAGAATTGAATAAAAGAAAATAGAACTTCATTAATCTTTGAGGTACAGCAGAGCTCCACACCCTTAATCTATGGTGTGCAGAAACTCCACCGTTGAAAATACATAAGTAAAAGAAGGTTCAGGCATGGCCGAATGGCCAGCCCTCTCCATGATCAAGTGACCGAATGATAAAAGACTTAGAGTGGTCAAAAGATGGTCAAAAGATGTCTAATACAATAGATAAATGTCCTATATATACTAGACTAGCTACTAGGGTTTACATGAGTAAGTAATTGATGCATAAATCCACTTCCGGGGCCCACTTGGTGTGTGCTTGGGCTAAGCTTGATCTATCCACGAGCTGAGGCTTCTCTTGGAGTTGAATTTCGAGTTATGATGTGCTTTGGGCGTTCAACTCCGGATTATGACGTTTTTCTGGCGTTTAACTCCAGAAAGGAGTGTGTACTTGGCGTTCAACGCCAAGTTGCGTCGTCATTCTTCGAATAAAGTATGGACTATTATATATTTCTGGAAAGCCCTGGATGTCTACTTTCCAATGCCGTTGAGAGCGCGCCATTTGGAGGTCTGTAGCTCCAGAAAATCCATTTCGAGTGCAGGGAGGTCAGATTCCAACAGCATCAGCAGTCCTTTTGTCAGCCTTTTTCAGAGTTTTGCTCAAATCCCTCAATTTCAGTCAGAATTTACCTGAAATCACAGAAAAACACACAAACTCATAGTAAAGTCCAGAAATGTGAATTTAGCATAAAAACTAATGAAAACATCCCTAAAAGTAGCTCAAACTTACTAAAAACTATATAAAAACAATGCCAAAAAGCGTATAAATTATCCGCTCATCACAACACCAAACTTAAATTGTTGCTTGTCCCCAAGCAACTGAAAATCAAATAGGATAAAAAGAAGAGAATATACTATAAAGTCCAAAATATCAATGAATATTAATTTAATTACATGAGCGGGACTTGTAGCTTTTTGTTTCTGAACAGTTTTGGCATCTCACTTTTTCCTTTGAAGTTCAGAGTGATTGGCATCTCTAGGAACTTAGAATTTTGGATAGTGTTATTGACTCTCTTAGTTAAGCATGTTGATTCTTGAACACAGTTACTTATGAGTCTTGGCTGTGGCCCTAAGCACTTTGTCTTCCAGTATTACCACCGGATACACAAATGCCACAGACACATAACTGGGTGAACCTTTTCAGATTGTGACTCAGCTTTGCTAAAGTCCCCAATTAGTGGTGTCCAGAGCTCTTAAGCACACTCTTTAGCTTTAGATCACGACTTTAACCATTCAGTCTCAAGCTTTTCACTTGGACCTTCATGACACAAGCACATGGTTAGGGACAGCTTGATTTAGCCGCTTAGGCCTGGATTTAATTTCCTTGGGCCCTCCTATCCATTGATGCTCAAAGCCTTGGATCCTTGCTACCCTTGCCTTTTGGTTTTAAGGGCTCGTGGCTTTTTCTATTGCTCCTTCTCTTTTTTTTTTTTTTTTCACTGCTTTTTCTTGCTTCAAGAATCAATTTCATGATGTTTTTCAGATCATCAATAACATTTCTCTTTGTTCATCATTCTTTCAAGAGCCAACAATTTTAACACTCATAAACAACAATATCCAAAGACATATGCACTGTTCATTCATTCATTCAGAAAACAAAAGCATTGTCACCACATCAATATAATTAAACTAAATTCAATAATAATTTCGAAAATTATGTACTTCTTGTTCTTTTGAATTAAAACATTTTTCTTTTAAGAGAGGTGAAGGACTAATGGATTTTATTCATAGCTTTAAGGCATGGTTACATACTAATGATCATGAAGACACAAAACATAGATAAACACCATAATTAAAAATCGAAAACAGAAAGAAATAAAGAACAAGGAATGAATCCACCTCTAGTGGCGTCTTCTTCTTGAAGGGCCAATGATGTTCTTCAACTCTTCTATGTCCCTTCCTTGCCTTTGTTGCTCCTCCCTCATTGCTCTTTGATCTTCTCTTATTTCTTGGAGAGTGAGGGCGTGTTCATGGTGTTCCACCCTTAGTTGTTCCACATTATGGCTCAAATCTTCCAAGGAGGTATTAAGTTGCTCCCAATAGTTGTTGGGAGGAAAGTGCATTTGAGGCATTTGTTGATGGTGAACCTCCTCTTGTTCTCCTTGAGGGCCGTGAGGAACTTCCCTTGTTTGCTCCATCCTTTTCTTGGTGATGGGCTTGTCTTCTTCAATGGAGACATCTCTATCTATGATAACTCCGGCTGAATAACATAGATGGCATATGAGGTGAGGGAAGGCTAGCCGTGCCATGTATGAAGGCTTGTCAGCTATTTTGTAGAGTTCATTGGATATGACTTCATGAACCTCTACTTCCTCTCCAATCATGATGCTATGAATCATGATGGCCCGATCCACAGTAACTTCAGATCGGTTGCTTGTAGGAATGATGGATCTTTGGATGAATTCCAACCATCCTCTAGCTACAGGCTTGAGGTCCAGTCTTCTTAGTTGGACTGGATTACCTTTGGAGTCCATTCTCCATTGGGCGCCTTCCACACAAATGTCCCTAAGGACTTGGTCCAACCTTTGATCAAAGTTGACCCTTCTAGTGTAGGGGTGTTCATCACCTTGCATCATAGGCAAATGAAACGCCAACCTCACATTTTCCGGACTAAAATCCAAGTATTTCCCCCTAACCATTGTGAGATAATTCTTTGGATTCGGGTTCATACTTTGGTCATGGTTTCTAGTGATCCATGCATTGGCATAGAACTCTTGAACCATTAAAATTCCAACTTGTTGTATGGGGTTGGCTATGACTTCCCAACCTCTTCTTTGAATTTCAAGTCGGATTTCCGGATACTCATTCTTCTTGAGTTTGAAAGGGACCTCATGGATCACTTTCTTCTTTGCCACAACATCATAGAAGTGGTCTTGGTGGCTCTTGGAGATGAATCTCTCCTTCTCCCATGACTCGGAAGTGGAAGCTTTTGCCTTCCCTTTTCCTTTTCTTGAGGAAACTCCGGCCTTGGGTGCCATTGATGGTGAATGAAAAAAAAGCTTAGGCTTTTTACCACACCAAACTTAAAGTTTGCTCGCCCTCGAGCAAAAAGAAAAGAAGAGTAGAAGAAGAAGAAGAAAATATGGTAGAGAGGGAGAAGAGAGGGTTCGGCTATATGAGAGAAGAAGGTGTTTGTGTTGTGTGAAAATGATGAAGAATGGAAGGGTATTTATAGGGAGGGGGGAGGGTGTAGGTTCGGCCAATTTGGGTGGGAATGGGTGGGAAATTGAATTTGAAAGTAGTGGGGGTAGGTGGGGTGTATGGGGAAGAGGAGGTTGATGTGAATGGTGAATGTGGTAATTGGGAAGAGGAATTGAGGTGATTGATGAAGGGTGTTGGGAAGTGTGATATTGAGAATGAGATTTGGATTAGAAGAGTGTGATTAGGATTAAAAGAAATGTGGTAGGTGGGGATCCTGTGGGGTCCACAGATCCTGTAGTGGGGATCCTGTGGGGTCCACAGATCCTGTAGTGGGGATCCTGTGGGATCCACAGATCCTGAGGTGAAAACAAATACCATTCCTTCACCATATAGGCATGTAACATGCCTTCATGCATCATTCTGGCGTTTAAACGCCCATTGATGCACGTTCTGGGCGTTAAACGCCCATGTTATGCATGTTTCTGGCGTTGAACGCCAGTTTCATGCTTGTTTCTGGCGTTCAGCGCCAGATTGTCCTCTGTGTGCGCAACCTGGCGTTAAACGCCAGGTTGTTGCTTGTTTTGGGCGTTCAGCGCCAGAATGGTGCTCTGTTCTGGCGTTGAACGCCAGCCAGATGCTCCTTACTGGCGTTGAACGCCAGTTTGTGCTGCCTCCAGGGTGAAAAAATTTTTTTTCTTCTGTTTTTGACTCTGTTTTTAATTTTTTTGATTTTTTCGTGACTCCTCATGATCATGTACCTAATAAAACACAAAAATAATAAAGAAGCAAAATAAAATAAAATTAGATAAATAAAATTGGGTTGCCTCCCAACAAGCGCTTCTTTAATGTCAATAGCTTGACAGTGGCTCTCATGGAGCCACATGGTGATCAGGTCAATTTAGTGTGTAGCATTCCCAACACCAAACTTAGAGTTTGGATATGGGGTTTGAACACCAAACTTAGAGTTTGGTTGTGGCCTCACAACACCAAACTTAGAGTTTGACTGTGGAGGCTCTTCTTGACTCTGAACTGAGAGAAGCTCTTCATGCTTACTCTCTTCTGTCACAGAGGGATGGCCATGTGCTTGAAACACAAGGTAGTCCCCATTCAATTGAAGGACTAACTCACCTCTGTTGACATCTATCATAGCTCCTGCTGTGGCTAGGAAAGGTCTTCCTAGGATGATGCATTCATCATCTTCCTTCCTAGTATCTAGGATTATGAAATCAGTAGGGATGTAAAGGCCTTCAACCTTTACTAGCACGTCCTCTACTAATCCATAAGCTTGTCTTATGGACTTATCTGCCAATTGTAATGAGAACAAGGCAGGTTGTACCTCAATGATCCCCATCTTCTCCATTACAGAGAGTGGCATAAGATTTATCCCTGACCCCAGGTCACATAGAGCTTTTTCAAAGCTCATGGTGCCAATGGTACAAGGTATTAAGAACTTGCCAGGATCTTGTTTCTTTTGAGGTAGAGTTTTCTGAATCCAAGTATCTAGTTCACTAATGAGCAAGGGAGGTTTACTTTCCCAAGTCTCATTACCAAACAGTTTGGCATTCAGCTTCATGATAGCTCCTAAATATAGAGCAGCTTGCTCTCCAATCACATCTTCATCCTCTTCAGAGGATGAATATTCTTCAGAGCTCATGAATGGCAGAAGGAGATTTAATGGGATCTCTATGGTCTCTAGATGAGCCTCAGATTCCTCTGGATCCTTAATAGGAAACTCCTTCATGCTTGAAGGACGTCCCAGGAGGTCTTCCTCACTAGGATTTTCGTCCTCCTCCTCCTTTGTGCATTCGGCCATTTTGATCACATCAATGGCCTTGCACTCTCCTTTTGGATTTTCTTCTGTATTACTTGGGAGAATACTGGGAGGAGTTTCAATGACTTTCTTACTCAGCTGGCCCACTTGTGCCTCCAGATTTCTAATGGAGGATCTTGTCTCATTCATGAAACTAAAAGTGGCCTTTGATAGATCAGAGACTATATTAGCCAAATTAGAATTATTTTGTTCAGAGTTCTCTGTCTGTTGCTGAGAAGATGATGGATATGGCTTACTATTATTCAGCCTAGTACGTCCACCATTGTTAAAACCTTGTTGAGGTTTTTGTTGATCCTTCCAGGAGAAATTTGGATGATTTCTCCATGATGAGTTATAGGTGTTTCCATAGGGTTCACCTAAGTAATTAACTTCTGCCATGGCAGGGTTTTCAGGATCATAAGCTTCTTCAGAAGCTGCCTCTCTAGTACTGTTGGATGCATGTTGCAGTCCATTCAGATTTTGAGAGATCATGTTGACCTGTTGAGTCAACACTTTGTTCTGAGCCAGTATGGCATTCAGAGCATCAATTTCAAGAACTCCTTTCTTCTGAGGTACCCCATTGTTCACGGAATTCCTCTCAGAGGTGTACATAAACTGGTTGTTTGCAACCATGTCAATGAGTTCTTGAGCCTCTTCAGGCGTTTTCTTCAGGTGAATAGATCCACCTGCAGAATGATCCAATGACATTTTCGAAAATTCAGAGAGACCATAATAGAATATATCTAATATGGTCCATTCTGAAAACATGTCAGATGGACATCTTTTAGTCAGCTGCTTGTATCTTTCCCAAGCTTCATAGAGGGATTCACCATCTTTTTGTTTGAAGGTTTGAACATCCACTCTCAGCTTGCTCAGCTTTTGAGGAGGGAAGAACTTATCTAAAAATGCAGTGACAAGCTTATCCCATGAGTCCAGGCTATCCTTGGGTTGAGAATCCAACCACACTCTAGCTCTGTCTCTTACAGCAAAAGGGAAAAGCATGAGTCTGTAGACTTCAGGATCAACCCCATTCGTCTTTACAGTCTCACAGATCTGCAAGAACTCAGTTAAAAACTGGTAAGGATCTTCAGATGGAAGTCCATAAAACTTGCAGTTTTGTTGCATTAAAGCAACTAGTTGAGGCTTAAGCTCAAAGTTATTGGCTCCAATGGCAGGAATGGAGATGCTTCTTCCATCAAACTTGGATGTTGGCTTAGTGAAGTCACCAAGCATTCTCCTTGCATCATTATTATTATTTTCGGCCATCACCTCTTGTGCTAATGTTTCTGAAAGGTTGTTTCTGGATTGTTGTATTTTAGCTTCTCTTAATTTTCTCTTCAGAGTCCTTTCAGGTTCTGGATCAATTTCAACAAGAGTGCCTTTATCCTTGTTCCTGCTCATATGAAAGAGAAAAAAACAAGAAAAGAAAAAGGAATCCTCTATGTCACAGTATAGAGATTCCTTTATGTTAGTAGAAAAAGAAGGGGGGTAGAAGAATGAAGAAGGAGGTTCGGATTTATGGATGAAGAGAGGTGAAGAGAAGTGTTAGTAATTAAATAATTAAATAGAAGAAGAAAAGAGAAGAGGAATTTTGAAAATAATTTTGAAAAAGAGTTAGTGATTTTCGAAAATAAAATGTAATTAAAATTAAAACATGAAACAATTAATTAATTAAAAAGAATTTTTGAAAAAGAGAGAGATATTTTCGAAAAATTAGAGAGGGAAAAGTATTTAGGTGGTTTTGAAAAGGATAAGAAACAAACAAAAAGTTAGTTAGTTGATTGAAAAAGATTTGAAATCAAAATTGAAAAAGATAAGAAGATAGTAAGTTAGATAAGATATTTTAAAATCAAATTTTGAAAAAGATAAAATTTTTTTGAAAAAGATCAAATAAAAGATAAAAAGATTTAATTTAAAAATAATTTGAAATTATTTACTTCACTAACAAGAAACTACAAGATAAGATTCTAGAACTTAAAGATTGAACCTTTCTTAACAAGAAAGTAACAAACTTCAAATTTTTGAACCAATCACATTAATTATTAGTGAATTTTCGAAAATTACATATAAAGATAAGAAAAAGATTTTGAAAATAATTTGAAAAAAATATTTTTGAAATTTTCGAAAAAAAAAATAAAAAAAAATGAAAAAGATATAATTTTTGAAAAAGATTTTGAAAAGATAAGATTTTTAAAAATGAAATTTTTGACTTGACTTGTAAGAAACAACTAATTTTGAAAATTTTTGACCAAGTCAACCCAAAATTTCGAAAATTTGGAGGGAAATAAGGAAAAGATATTTTTGATTTTTAAATTTTTAAAGAAAAACACAAAAATGACCCAAAACATGAAAATTTTGGATCAAGACACAAGATGCATGCAAGAATGTTATGAATGTCAAGATGAACACCAAGAATACTTTGAAGATCATGATGAACATCATGAACATAATTTTGAAAAATTTTTGATGCAAAGAAAACATGCAAGACACCAAACTTAGAAATTTTTAATGCATGGAAAATATGAATGCAAAAATGCACATGAAAAACAACAAACAACACAAAACAAGAAATCATCAAGATCAAACAAGAGGACTTATCAAGAACAACTTGAAGATCATGAAGAACACTATGAATGCATGGGATTTTCGAAAAATGCAAGAAAAAATTTTTAAAAGCATGCAATTGACACCAAACTTAAAAATTGACTCAAGACTCAAACAAGAAACACAAAATATTTTTGATTTTTATGATTTTCTAATTTTTTTGTATTTTTATTAATTATTTTCGAAAATAAAGTGAGGAAGAACGAAAATTAAAAGAAAAATTTTTTGAAAAAGATTTTTGAAAAGAAAATTACCTAATCTGAGCAACAAGATGAACCGTCAGTTGTCCATACTCGAACAATCCCCGGCAACGGCGCCAAAAACTTGGTGGACGAAATTGTGATCACTGTTCTTTGATCTGATTCATTGTAATTGGATTTATTCAATAATTGTCCTTATTTGAAGTCACAACTCCGTTCAACTAACCAGCAAGTGTACTGGATCGTCCAAGTAATAACCTTACGTGAGTAAGGGTCGAATCCACAGAGATTGTTGGTATGAAGCAAGCTATGGTCACCTTGCAGATCTCAGTTAGGGAGATTAAAATTGGATTATGGGTTTAAATAAAATAGAAAGAAGTTAATTAAAAAGGGATAGAAATACTTATGTAGATTCATAGGTGGGAATTTCAGATAAGCGGAATGGAGATGCTGTAGAGCTCTCGGACGCCTGCCTTCTTACTGCTTCTACTCAATCCTTCTTACTCCTTTCCATGGCAAGCTTTGTATAGGGGTTCACCATCAGCTGTGGCTACTTTCAATCCTCACGGGGAAATATCCTATGCGGCTGTCACTCGCATAGCTAACCAGTCTGGAGGCATCACCCATGGTTGATAGCTACATCCCATCCTCGCAGTGAAAGCTAATGCTCACGCACTCTGTCACAGTACGGCCAATCACCGGTTGGTTCCCTCCCCTACTGGAATAGAATCCCTCTTTTGCGTTTGTCACTAACGCCCAGCAGGTTACAGGTTTGAAGCACGTCACAGTCATTCATGAACGGAATCCTACTCGGAATACCACAGACAAGGTGAGACTTTCCGGATTCCCAGGATCCTACTCGGAACACCACAGACAAGGTTGGACTTTCCGGATCCAGATAAATGCCGCCATCTATCTAGCTTATACCACGAAGATTCTGTTGGGGAATCTAAGAGATACACATTCAAGCCTTGTTGCATGTAGAACGTAAGTGGTTGTCAATCACGCGCGTTCATGAGTGAGAATGATGATGAGGGTTATTAACTCATCATCATTCATCATATTCTTGAGTACGAATGAATATCTTGGAATAAGAATAAGATAGAGAATTGAATAAAAGAAAATAGAACTTCATTAATCTTTGAGGTACAGCAGAGCTCCACACCCTTAATCTATGTGCAGAAACTCCACCGTTGAAAATACATAAGTAAAAGAAGGTTCAGGCATGGCCGAATGGCCAGCCCTCTCCATGATCAAGTGACCGAATGATAAAAGACTTAGAGTGGTCAAAAGATGGTCAAAAGATGTCTAATACAATAGATAAATGTCCTATATATACTAGACTAGCTACTAGGGTTTACATGAGTAAGTAATTGATGCATAAATCCACTTCCGGGGCCCACTTGGTGTGTGCTTGGGCTAAGCTTGATCTATCCACGAGCTGAGGCTTCTCTTGGAGTTGAATTTCGAGTTATGATGTGCTTTGGGCGTTCAACTCCGGATTATGACGTTTTTCTGGCGTTTAACTCCAGAAAGGAGTGTGTACTTGGCGTTCAACGCCAAGTTGCGTCGTCATTCTTCGAATAAAGTATGGACTATTATATATTGCTGGAAAGCCCTGGATGTCTACTTTCCAATGCCGTTGAGAGCGCGCCATTTGGAGGTCTGTAGCTCCAGAAAATCCATTTCGAGTGCAGGGAGGTCAGATTCCAACAGCATCAGCAGTCCTTTTGTCAGCCTTTTTCAGAGTTTTGCTCAAATCCCTCAATTTCAGTCAGAATTTACCTGAAATCACAGAAAAACACACAAACTCATAGTAAAGTCCAGAAATGTGAATTTAGCATAAAAACTAATGAAAACATCCCTAAAAGTAGCTCAAACTTACTAAAAACTATATAAAAACAATGCCAAAAAGCGTATAAATTATCCGCTCATCAATTCACCAAAACTTTCTTTTATTGTTCTTCTAATAACTTCTGCCATCTCCCTCCACATCTCCTCCATGCTTTCATTCCCATCCCATTTTGCCTCTTCTCCTACCCGTCTTAGGAAGATTCTTTGTTATTCACTTTTCATCCGCTCACACCTCATCCTTGGATTCTTCGTATAATGTCTTTTCCTTAACTTTTGCTCAACGCAAAATTCATGATGAGCATCCTATGTTGTGTTGTTAAACTCTCCGGAATAATTTTACAATTAATGGAAAAATTTTGGTCGACTCTTCTCAACAAAAAGAAGTCGATTTGAGAGTTTGTTATGCTACTCTTATAGGTTATAAGATCTTTGTCTCTCTTTTTAAAATATATATTTGCAATGAGAATGTCAAAGGTTGAGAAAAAGTCCAAAATAGTTTTGTCCTTGGTATTGACCACCCAGAAACCATGGCCTTCGTAAATACTTCCATACCCAATCACTTTTCTTCCAACATGGCCATTTAAATTTTCTCCTAAGAAAAACTTATCTTCCTAAGGTATGTTTTTGACCAAACTCTCTAGATTCTCCCAAAACCTTATCTTGTATTGCTCGTCCAAACCCACTTGCGGTGCATAGGTGCTAATCACATGAAAAGTACTTCCTTCCACCACAAGTATGATAGAGATGATACAATCTCTCACCCTCTTGACATCCACTATGTCCTTCTTCCACTTCTTATCCACAATAATACCTATCCCATTCCTATTCTTCACCTTTTAACTCCCTAGCCTACGCACCGACCCATTTTATTTTTTTGTAGGCACATAATATTAATCTTCCTCCTTGTCATGGTATCCACCACCTCCATGGATTTTTTTTGTTAGAGTGCCTATATTCCATGTCCCAAATCTCAACCTTCTGTCACTCCGACCTTTATCTTTACCTTTTTCTTTGTGAACTAGCTTATTTACCCTCGTCCGTTCAGTAAAACGCCGGAACCCTTACTCATTTAACACTACATCCGGGTACTGATGTAGCGGCTCTTGCTCATTTGACACTGTACACGAGCCATCAGTGTGTTACTTCTAGGCAACGACCTAGTTTTAGCACAATAACATCTTTGATCCATGTCATGAAGATTCGACTAACTTTTTATGTTGGCTGTCAAAGGCCTAATACAACCTTCCTCCTTTATCTAGACTTCAAACCGGCTATGTACCGCAGGTATAGCATAGATAGAGTTTACAAAACTAATTATATATATATATATATCATAAGTATGATTATGCACTTTTTATTTTTTTTTCATATGAAAAAAGAAAAAAATATTTAAAGTTCTGCTAATTTTTTTTGCAATGGGAAGAAAGTATAGAGTTAAAAGAACTCACTTAAAATTCTTTTTAAAGGATAACGTGGTAAAATTGAATAAAAAAGGTCCTTTTGGAATAAATATTTAGCTACTTGTGAATCTTTGGATATTGTCTTATTCGATATTTGTTAATTACTCTTTTACCCGCAAATGTAATCTAATTATCAGGGTGGACAATAATGATACCCAACATGGTAAAACTGGCAGTCACCCTACCAGTAGTAAGAGATATAAGGATGGATACATAGAATAACCTATTATTGTTTTAATACATATAAATCAAAAGATATTTTATCCATCTACGTCATGCTTAGACTTCCTTCTTGCATATGCACTCTTTCGGATGCACATACTAGAATAAAAGGTAAAAGTTAATTGCTATCATGTTCGCCCAAATAGGTTATTTTCTCACCTACTACGGATCTCATACTATCCTCCATAAACTGAAAATCTATTATCCTAATTACTACATGAATCCCATTTAGTTGACCTGTACCTATTTGAAAACAACCTCAATTAATCCTGTCTTTTTTAATAAGAGTCCATACAATTTTCATAGAATTTCTCTTTTGAATGAAATTTAATGGGATCCATAGAGACCATGTCTTCTTCTATTGGATTCCAAGTACCTGGATCAACTGAAATTTCGATTCTATTTGAACTGATCATTTTCAAATGGTATTCACAATGTTCACACCACAAAAAAATACTGAGTACCATCGGATTAATCAAATAAATCTGTCGTTAAATAGATTATCGTTGAATTTACCGTCGTTCTTGGTTTGACGGTATAAAAATCGCTGAAAACTGCTTACCGTCGGATTTTTCGTCAGTCTTTTCAATGGATTTTGGCGTGGTTTCACGTGTTTAAGCACCATATTACCGTCGGATTTATTTGACGGTAAATCCTACGGTAATGTTAAATATATTATTTAAATTTTCGTGGCACAGTTAAGCCATAATTAGTAGACTCTTGTTAACAAAATTGTTAGTAGAAATTTAACGTTGCAAAAAATCAAAAAATTATTTTATTAATAAATAAATGGCCTGAAAGAAATAAAATATCACAAATGTAGAATACAATGATGTAGATAAACAAAAATGCATAAAACCCTAAACCTACAGATCCAGGTAATCTTTGTTATTGTCAGCGGCGACATCTTGGTCCCCCTGATGAGGCAGCGGAAGAGGTGCTATTGTCGGTGCCACACTAATAGCGTCGCCGCTAGAACCAGCAGCGCCGCTGCCTCCAGTGCACATCTGCTATCGCAACCAATTGAGTTATTCCAACTTCTCCATCAGGTCCGAGCTGATGGCAACGTTTGCAAGAATCTCTCGATATGTCTGCTCAGACTACTCTGCTTGTTGGTGAAGCTTCTGTATTAACTTCTGCACCTCCTCTTTCAGGTCGACAACTTTCTATGGATCAGCAAGGCTGGTGGCAGAGGCAGAGGCAGAGGAAGCCGCCAACTGTGGAGGAGCGGAGGCCACTGGCGAAGAATGACCTCAACCTGAAGCGGCAATTCTTGTAGAGTTCAGAGGTGGTCTCGTGCTAAATCCTATCGGGATCTACCACTGAAGTCTCGGAGCTGGCTTCGTCGGCCCACTAGGCAGTTGAAATTGTTGGGTTGCAGCCTCCAACATCTGTGTGTACTCCTCGTGCGTCACACATGTTAGTTGTGATTAGGATAAGAGTTAAATAATTGACTTTAAACCAAATAAAGTTGAAACTTAGGATTAATTTAAACTCACATAATGGGCCGCAGACTGCTCGTCAGCAAATCTCTCCTTGTTTGCCTTCAAAGTATGGGTATACTTGAAGGTTTATGCCAATGTCGCCTCACGATCCAACGACTTAGACTACAAATTAATATATCAACCAAGTAATAAAATAACAAACAAATTAAACAATGACAGACAAATATAAGTATGAACCAAAATACAGAAAATCTTAATTCTAATGTCAAAAATATGAATTTGATTCTTTCGATTTCACTAAAAATATTATGAAAATTTCGATAGATTCTCCCGTAAAATTTGGATTTAGCCACCCTTGAAGGGTTCCATCCAACATTTTCTAGCAATCTCAGAACATAATCTAACATATTCTAACATATTTTGACCACCTAAATCCACTAAAACAAAAAAATTAAACTAAAATTTACTCAACTAATTAATTAATTAACTTGATAATAAAAAAGAAAAGTGTTTTAACTAATTCAAGTAACTACTAAAACATTAAACAATGTAAAAATTCTTACCAGTCTGGTCTTCGTCTTCAAGAAGGTCTCCGACCCACCCGTATACCTCAACGACCTGGGTGAAGCCCTGTTAGCGATGTTCGTCAAACAGCGATGCTTGAACCCCTCATTATCTCTAAAATAGGCCTCCAATTCACGCTTGATGTTTGAACGAATCTACGATGTTAGGTGGTCTTTCCCCTGATAAATGTCGCTCATCATCTGTTGAAAACGTTTGGCTATCCGGTGGTCATAGATCTTCCTGATCATGACTTTGTGTTCTGCATTTCATATGAATTTAAACTTCACATAGTGATTTACCAAGATTAGTTAGTCGGAATAAAATATATTTCCTATATAGTTAAGTAATTCAAACAAAATTGGGTTGTTACCACCTACTTTTGAAACCAACACTCTCTCACATTAGCCGGAATTTGCGTGTACATCGCCCATGGGTGGCCGTACATGGATTTAATGACCTCGAATATCTCTTGTGTGCAAGTATTAGGGTTTAGTACAAACATGTTAGAGAAAAAATCTCACATTAACAAACATATAAGATAAACAAACTTAACATAAACAAACTAAAGATAAACAAACTTAATATTAAAAAACAAAACTCATGACTGCATGCTATCGAGTCAAATTTTCAGCCGGATGACGGGCAGTGGTGGAGGAGCATCCTACTCGGGGACATTGAAGGAATCACCCACCGCAGGCTCTGTCGTCATTGTTGCTGTATCTGCAAGGGGCATAGCAGAAGGAGGCATCCAGTTTAAGTTTGGGACTATGATGAATTGTTAGTCCGATGGACCCACTTGTGATATCATAGGGGTGACAGGGCAGGCAGGGTAGAGGACGATGACTATGCAGCCCTGAAAAATTTGGTGGAAGCCCACCTTCTACCACGATCATATAACCTACTCGACCTATCTCTGCTACCTGTCGTCATGTCTGTACATCAAATATTAGTAACATACTAATAAGATAGCAAACATCAATAAATAATAACATAAGAAGAAACTCAAGAAATAACAAATAATTATAAAAGTGTTTTAGTTTAGTAAATTAAAATAAAATAAAAAATGAATATATACATATATAATTCTCTTGTAAATACCATAAATATTTATCATAACACCAACTTAACAAAATAAAAAAATAAACTAAAATCAAAATAATTATTCAAATTAACAATTACACAAAAATACAGTAACCCAACAATTAATTATAACAATTTCAAAAACACAATTTTAATTTATTTGATTTCACTGAATATCTTATAAAAATTTTGGCAGAAACTCCCTTAACATTCAAATTTTTTCACCCTTCAAGGGTTCTATCCAAATTAAATATCCCTCAACCCTTCTCAACCGGTTAAGTTTTTCAATCATTATTAAGGTAACATACAAACAGCTCAATCATTATTAATACAGTCAAGCATTTTTCTAACATTCAGCAATAGAAATTAGCAAACAGCTCAATAATCTAACAATTTTCAGCAATCTCAGAGTCTAATCTAACCTATTCTAACCTATCCTAACTACCTAAATCCATTAAAATAAAAAATTAAACTAACTAACCTCTACTAACTAATTAATTAACTTGATATAATAGAATTTGAAATAACTAGAGTTCAAACAAAAAATCTTGAAGAAGGGTGGAGGTGCAGTGGCAGTAAAAGCAGAAGTAGAAGCAGCATGGGCATTGAAGCAGCGGTGACAGGGACGTTCAGCAGCGGTGGCAGCACCTTCAGCGGCGGCGGCGGCAGAAGAGGTAGACAGAGAGAAGAGATAAGAAGGTTAGACAGAGTGGAGGGTGAGAGAAGAGAGAAGACTGAATTCGAAATGAAGGGGGAGGGGTTTGCGATTCTAATTTAAGGCACGGTTATTCTTGAATTTATCGGAGGATATTTTCGATGGTAATACGGTGCGGATCACCAAAACGCATCTCCATTAAATGTCTCTACCGGTAACTCCGATGCTAAAGTTTGGCGTTAATTTGTTGTGATTTTCCACCAAAAGTTACTAGCAGATTTACCGTCGGAAGCGACTATCTATCGGTAACTATTTAACGTGACGAATTCCTCATCAAACTCGTCGCTAAATCCAACTGTAATCATTGCCGCTAAATTCGATAGTAAATTCAACAGTTCTCAGCATTTTTTGTAGTGTCACAAATATTCATTTTCTATCTAAGAAATTTTCTATAATTTAATCCACAATAAATTTTGCATTCAATCCATAAATACTTGTATGTTTTAGTTTCATTAAGATCTTTAGAATTCTCTCTTTAGTTAAATTTTCATTCGTGATAGTTGTTTTTATAGAAGAACCCTCACTTTTACTACTATTTCTGCCTTTACCACAAATAAAAATATAAAAATAATTATTATTATATTTATCACTTTCACCTAAAATGTGACTAATAATATAAATTTAAGAACGAAAATAACTTTCAAACACTTATAAATACTATTCTTTTAACTCAATTTAGTATCATAAATGTATGATTATGATATCTCTTAGAAACTTATTCAGATAGCTACAATTCTTTTTATAATTATCCAAAAAACTTTTTTGATTCACTTAGGAAAGAAAGGTAATTAAAAATTTTTAAAAATTAACTTTCAATATCAAAATATATGAATAACAGTTTCTTTGGCTATTGTTATCTCTAATTAAAAAAAATTTATTAGATAAAATTTTTTTAATGTTTTTGACATCAACTAAATAATCAACATTACTCTAACTAAAATGGTCATTGTTATTCTAGCTAAAAAGATCTTTTTTCATATCAATTAAAATTGAGTCTTCACTTGCACTGATATTTTTAACGGGATCAAAACAATCTATTAAGTTATTTAATCCACACTTGTATTCTAAGTACTTATAAAATAACATAGAATTAGACCACTATTTTTGCACAGAATATTTTCTTCTATTATCACTAAAATATAATAGATGAATAGTCATTAGAAGAAAAATTATTAAACAAAATTATAAAATATTTAGAATATTTTCACTTTTCTTTACTAATATATACATTTTGAATTGGTAACTAATAATAAGTTAATAACGAGTGAATGGATATGAAAAAAATTATTCTTTTTGTGAGAATATATAGTATTATTTAACTATGTATACGTATATCACCATATGTGTTAGAATTCCTTTTCATTAATTCTAGTACCCATCTTTTATTGTCGCATATTTCTTCTTCTAATCTAATCCTTTTCTCTTCATTGTATTTAATGGAAGTAATAGAATTATTGGAGTAATAGAATTAATACGACAATTTTAAATTGGTATTTATTTGATCTAAGATCTTTCAGATTTTTCTTGAATCATTAGGTTTAGATATTACTTAAAGGATCTCAAATTTTATTTTTTCGCTTTTCCTATAAAAAAGATATTTAATAAGTTGTTCTAATTTATTTTATTAATTTTTGCTACTCTTCCATACTTCTTCCTGAGAAAACAAAAATCACATCAAATTTTATCGTGTATTATTTAGATCATCGATCAACTCCTCTCCGGTGAAACAAAACAAACGATGCTAAGCCAAGAGCACTCCTATTTTTATATACTAAAAGAAAAATAGTAGATAGAAAAATCTAGAACTAATCTAATCATGTCTTTTAAGTTATATCTTACTTTTATCGTTCTGAATCAAGTTTTATTTGGATCCAGTATGTAATTGACTTGATTCAATTATGAAATTGTGAAGAATTTCTTATTCAATCGATACATAATAATTCATCCTTTTTATTTCTTGGTTATTTTATGAAAATTGACCATTTCTAAATCTAAAAAAGAAAGTAAAAAAGTACAAATTCATTCGATATCGTATAAATAAGATTCATATTCAATTCGATAATTTGCTTTGTAAAAAAAATATAAATTTTGAATTGATTTTTTTCTTATATTATCATACCATCATGGTTGCTTGGCTCACACTAGACTTTAATGAGGGATTGCTCATTGAAGAGGCCTCATGTTAAAAAAAATTAGAAGAAGCTTATTTGTGTTCTTCTTTTTGGTTAATTTCTTGCTGTTAGAGGATCAAATTTGTATTAGAAATCTAAGAGGTGGCGTTATTGCTGTTGATTGTGTTAAAGGTGGCATCATTGTAGGTGAAATAATTGGTGCCATCTATTTACAAAGCATTTAAATTCCATCAATAAGAATTAAACTAAAATATGAATTGATAAAGTGCATACTAAGTCACAAGCCAAGATGCTAAATTGTGTTATTTTTGCTGGGGTGTTGCAAAATGCAATACCTATTTTGTATTATGTTATATTGGTGTTGAGATGTGTTCTGGATCTACTGCAGGTGCATTCTATGTTGGTGTGGTAATCGGCACGATGACTGGTGCTGTTATTTATGCTGCTATTATATCATCCTTCTTCTTCTGACAAGTTTTAGTGTTATGTCCAATTTGAAATTGAAAAAATATTAGTGATAATCTTAAATAGTTTTCATCAAGCATATTTAGAATACAATCGTATATAAGCACACACTAAGGCAATATTTGCAAATGATTTTTTCATATTTTTGCTTGACAATGTGAGGATCTGATTAGGATTCTTATACATCATTTTTATTGTCTCTCTTCTTCTTTGATCTTCCACTTGACCTCTTGCAAAAAGGAGGCAAAAGGATTAGAAAGTTGTGCTTCTCTCAAAACTCTTTGGTCGAAACAGGTTGAACCAAGATTTCGAGCTTGTTTGGGTGAGCTTCTAAGAAAAGATTTTTTTTTTCGAGTTATATTTTTTTAAAAGATTTTATGGAAAAATAAAAATAATTTCATATTTTGGTATCTCATACAAAAATATCTTTTTATTTATCAATTATGTTTGGGTATAATAATATAAAAGTACTTTTTATTTATTTATTATATGAAAAATATATTTTTTTAAAGAAAAAAAGATCTTTTAAAAAAGATATAAATTACAGCTTCTCAAAAAAGATATTTTTTATTTTTCTAGTGCTTTTCTTTTACTATTAGAAATTTGCCAAACACACTTAAAAAAAAAGTCTTTTTTCATTGAAAAAAGATATTTTTTACCAAAATAATGGTGCCCAAACAAGCACGAATATGTTTTGTTATAAGTTTCAACAGTTAGCCAATTGTACGCATAATTTTCGGATCTTCTATTTTGATAAGCCAAAGCAACACAAACATGTCTACATGGAAGGTCAGTTAGTTGCCAACGTCGCAGCTACATGTTCCTTTTCCCAAGTCTGCACTAACCTTTACTAGCAAGCGTTGAACCTTAGATATTGTTAGTTGAGATAATTATTTTTGAAAGATTAAGCTGATTCAAAATGCTGGTGAAGAGTCAAGAAGAAAACAGAGGTTGAAAAGATGCACGTGCAGGCATTAATTGAAAATTATTTGACACTGACTTGATTTAGACACCTTGCTAAATCGAACAAGTACTCGAATGAAGTATCGAACAGTTGTTCGAATGGAGAATTGAGCGGTTACACAAGTAGAGAAGTTGAAGGCTTGCTCTAAGTGAGGAATTTATGGGTAATGTTCATGGGTAAAAGAGCGGGAACAGTTACCTAAGAATTTGCATACAAGATAATGTCATGTATGGTCTGTTATGGAAGTGGGCTATAAATATTGGTAAGTTTTAGGAAGTAAGGGTTGGAACTTCTTTTCAAAAATACACTCAAGCACACTCATATCCCAACAAATTTCTGAGTCTACGTTCGAGTTCGATTTCTATAGAGTTCCTTCCACTGTTTTTACCTTTTCATTTACAATTCTTGCAAAAACTTTATCTTTCAAGAAAATTTAAGTTTCAAGCATTTTCTAATTTCCATGTTCAATTTACATATCAGTACCTTTAATTTCCATGTCTAAAGTCCTTTGCTCCAATCGAAGGCATCTTTATCGCTTTCTTTAAATTTCAATGCAAACCTTTTCAATTCCAGTCAATTTTTACTTTCCGAATCCTTTCTTTTACACTTCTTTTACTCTTTGACACTTTTGAACTTATTTTCCATTTTAATACTTGTCTAATTCGAATACCTTTAATGCACTTATAGAAAACTAGTACCTGCAAAAGAGGAGTTGGTTTCGCTCCCAGATTATTAGAATCAAATCACCATAGATTTGCTAAAAATCAACAAAACAAATACGTTCCAAACGTCATCACCCGTGGGGAACAACTTCCATCGACTACTCTGTTTCTCTAATTCTAACCTACTCTATTGAACTGGGGCAAGCCTCCCCATGAACCTGGTGCACGAAATTGTAATCATCAATGGCGCCATCAACATGGTACGCTCAATTTCAATCTCAACTCTTTATCACAACTTCGCATAACTAACCAGCAAGTGCACTGGGTCGTCCAAGTAATAAACCTTACGCGAGTAAGGGTCGATTCCACGGAGATTGTTGGTATGAAGCAAGTTATGGTCACCTTGTAAATCTCAGTCAGGCAGATTCAAATGGTTATAGATGATTTATGAATAAAGCATAAAGATAGAGATACTTATGTAATTCATTGGTGAGAATTTCAAATAGGCGTATGGAGATGCTTTGTCCCTTCCGTCTCTCTGCTTTCCTACTGTCTTCATCCAATCCTTCTTACTCCTTTCCATGGCAAGCTGTATGTTGGGCATCACCGTTGTCAGTGGCTACAGTCCCGTCCTCTCAGTGAAAATGTTCAACGCGCTCTGTCACAGCACGGCTAATCATCTGTCGGTTCTCAATCAGGTTGGAATAGAATCCATTGATTCTTTTGCGTCTGTCACTAACGCCCAGCCTTCAGGAGTTTGAAGCTCGTCACAGTCATTCAATCATTGAATCCTACTCAGAATACCACAGACAAGGTTTAGACCTTCCGGATTCTCTTGAATGCCGCCATCAATTCTAGCTTATATCATGAAGATTCCGATTAAGGGATCCAAGAGATAAACATTCAAGCCTTGTTTGCTTGTAGAACAGAAGTGTTTGTCAGGCACTTGTTCATAAGTGAGAATGGTGATGAGCGTCACATAATCATCACATTCATCATGTTCTTGGGTGCGAATGAATATCTTAGAACAAGAATAGGCTGAATTGAATAGAAGAACAATAGTAATTGCATTAATACTCGAGGTACAGCAGAGCTCCATACCTTAATCTATGGTGTGTAGAAACTCCACCGTTGAAAATACATAAGAACAAGGTTCAGGCATGGCCGTGAGGCCAGCCCCCCAATGATCTAAGAACTAGACGTCTAAAGATGATCAAAAGATCTAAAATGATCCAAAGATCCAAAGATCCAAAGATCTAAAGTTATCAAAAGATGAAAATACAATAGCAAAAGGTCCTATTTGTAGAGAACTAGTAGCCTAGGGTTTACAGAAATGAGTAAATGACATAAAAATCCACTTCCGGGCCCACTTGGTGTGTGCTTGGGCTGAGCATTGAAGCTTCTATGTGTAGAGACTTTTCTTGGAGTTAAACACCAGCTTTTGTGCCAGTTTGGGCGTTTAACTCCCATTCTTGTGCCAGTTCCGGCGTTTAACGCCGGGCAGTTTTGAGCTGATTTGGAACGCCGGTTTGGGCCATCAAATCTCGGGCAAAGTATGAACTATTATACATTGCTGGAAAGCCCAGGATGTCTACTTTCCAACGCAGTGGAGAGCGCGCCAATTGGACTTCTGTAGCTCCAGAAAATCCACTTTGAGTGCAGGGCAGTCAGAATCCAACAGCATCTGCAGTCCTTTTCAGCCTCTGAATCAGATTTTTGCTCAGGTCCCTCAATTTCAGTTAGAAAATACCTGAAATCACAGAAAAACACATAAACTCATAGTAAAGTCCAGAAAAGTGAATTTTAACTAAAAACTAATAAAAATATAATAAAAACTAACTAAAACATACTAAAAACATACTGAAAATAATGCCAAAAAGCGTATAAATTATCCGCTCATCACAACACCAAACTTAAATTGTTGCTTGTCCCCAAGCAACTTAAAATCAAATAAGATAAAAAGAAGAGAATATGCAATGAATTCCAAAAACATCTATGAAGATCAGTATTAATTAGATGAGCGGGGCTTTTAGCTTTTTGCCTCTGAACAGTTTTGGCATCTCACTTTATCCTTTGAAATTCAGAATGATTGGCTTCTATAGGAACTCAGAATTCAGATAATGTTATTGATTCTCCTAGTTAAGTATGATGATTCTTGAACAAAGCTTCTTTATGATCTTGGCCGTGGCCCAAAGCACTCTGTCTTCCAGTATTACCACCGGATACATACATGCCACAGACACATAATTGGGTGAACCTTTTTAGATTGTGACTTAGCTTTGCTAGAGTCCCCAGTTAGAGGTGTCCAGGGTTCTTAAGCATACTCTTTTTTCCTTGGATCACAACTTTTTTTCTTTTTCTTTTTCTTTTTATTTTTTTCTTTTTTTTTCGTTTTTCTCTTTTTTTTTTGTATTCACTGCTTTTTCTTGCTTCAAAAATCATTTTTATGATTTTTCAGATTCTCAGTAACATGTCTCCTTTTTCATCATTCTTTCAAGAGCCAACATTTATGAATAACAAATTCAAAAGACATATGCACTGTTCAAGCATACATTCAGAAATCAAAGGCATTGCCACCACATCAAAATAATTAATCTGTTATAAAATTAAAAATTCATGCAATTCTTCTCTTTTTCAATTAAGAACATTTTTCATTTAAGAAAGGTGATGGATTCATAGGACATTCATAACTTTAAGGCATAGACACTAAGACACTACTGATCATAAGACACAAACATAGATAAACATAAGCATGAAAATTCGAAAAACAGGAAAATAAAGGGCAAGGAAATTAAAGAACGGGTCCACCTTAGTGATGGCGGCTTGTTCTTCCTCTTGAAGATCTTATGGAGTGCTTAAGCTCCTCAATGTCTCTTCCTTGCCTTTGTTGCTCCTCTCTCATGATTCTTTGATCTTCTCTAATTTTATGGAGGAGGATGGAATGTTCTTGGTGCTCCACCCTTAGTTGTTCCATGTTGGAACTCAATTCTCCTAGGGAGGTGTTAATTTGCTCCCAATAGTTTTGTGGAGGAAAGTGCATCCCTTGAGGCATCTCAGAGATTTCATGATGAGTGGGATCTCTTGTTTGCTCCATCCTTTTCTTAGTGATGGGCTTGTCCTCATCAATGAGGATGTCTCCCTCTATGTCAATTCCAACTGAATAACAGAGGTGACAAATGAGATGAGGAAAGGCTAACCTTGCCAAGGTAGAGGACTTGTCCGCCACCTTATAAAGTTCTTGGGCTATAACCTCATGAACTTCTACTTCCTCTCCAATCATGATGCTATGAATCATGATGGCCCGGTCTATAGTAACTTCAGACCGGTTACTAGTGGGAATGATTGAGCGTTGGATAAATTCCAACCATCCCCTAGCCACGGGCTTGAGGTCATGCCTTCTCAGTTGAATCGGCTTTTCTCTTGAATCTTTCTTCCATTGAGCGCCCTCTTCACAAATGTCTATGAGGACTTGGTCCAACCTTTGATCAAAGTTGACCCTTCTAGTGTAAGGGTGTTCATCTCCTTGCATCATGGACAAGTTGAATGCTGGTGCACGAAATTGTGTATGCCAATATTAATGGACTATTTAACACAGCTTCGTACCACTAACCAGCAAGTGCACTGGGTCGTCCAAGTAATACCTTACGTGAGTAAGGGTCGATCCCACGGAGATTATTGGTTTGAAGCAAGCTATGTTTATTTTATTATTCTTAGTCAGGATATCAATCAAAATTATCAATGGGAATTATTAGATTGGAAAAATAAAAGAGAATAAAATCGTTACTTGTTGTGCAGTAATGGGGAATATGTTGGAGTTTTGGAGATGCTTTGTCCTCTGAATTTCTGCAATGTAATATTCAACTCAATTGTTTGTAAAGCCCGTCTACGGCAAGCTATATGTAGGGGTGTCACCATTGTCAGTGGCTACCTCCCATCCTCTCAGTGAAAACGGTCCAGATGCTCTGTCACAGCACGGCTAATCAGCTGTTGGTTCTCGATCATGTTGGAATAGGATCCATTGATCCTTTTGCGTTTGTCATCACGCCCAGCAATCGCGAGTTTGAAGCTCGTCACAGCTATTCAATCCTTGAATCCTACTTGGAATACCACAGACAAGGTTTAGACTTTCCGGATCCTCAAGAGTGGCCGCCATCAGTTCTAGCTTATACCACGAAGATTCTGATTAAGGAAGCTAAGAGATGATCATTCAATCTGATGTAGAACGAAGGTGTTTGTCAGACACACGTTCATGGATTGAGGAAGGTGATGAGTGTCACGGATCATCACCTCCTTCACAATTAAGCGCGAATAAACATCTTAGATTGGAACATACACACGTTTGAGTGAAATAGAAACAATTGCATTAATTCATCGAGACGCTGCAGAGCTCCTCACCCCCAACAATGGAGTTTAGAGACTCATGCCGTCAAAGTGTATAAAATTCAGATCTGAAAATGTCATGAGGTACAAAATAAGTCTCTAAAAGTTGTTTAAATAGTAAACTAATAACCTAGGTTTACAGAAAATGAGTAAACTATGATAGATAGTGCAGAAATCCACTTCTGGGGCCCACTTGGTGTGTGCTGGGGCTGAGACTTAAGCTTCTCACGTGCCTGGGCTGTTTTGGGCATTCAACGCCAGGTTGTGACGTGTTTTGGGCGTTGAACTTCAACTTGTAACCTGTTTCTGGCGCTGGACGCCAGACAGCAGCATGATACTGGCGTTGAACGCCAGTTTACATCGTCTATCTTCGCGCAAAGTATGGACTATTATACATTGCTGGAAAGCCCTGGATGTCTACTTTCCAACGCCGTTAAGAGCGCGCCAATTGGACTCATGTAGCTCCAGAAAATCCATTTCGAGTGCAGGGAGGTCAGATTCCAACAGCATCAGCAGTCCTTTTTCAGCCTAAATCAGATTTTTGCTCAGCTCCCTCAATTTCAGCCAGAAATTACCTGAAATCACAGAAAAATCACACAAACTCATAGTAAAGTCCAGAAATATGATTTTTGCTTAAAAACTAATAAAATTCTATTAAAAACTAATTAAAACATACTAAAATCTACATGAAATTACCCCCCAAAAAGCGTATAAAATATCCGCTCATCACAACACCAAACTTAAACTGTTGCTTGTCCTCAAGCAACTAGATAAATAAAATAGGATGAAAAGAAATTAAGAAACAATAATATCTCAGAGTTTCAAGTGAAGCTCAGATTTTAATTAGATGAGCGGGACTAGTAGCTTTTTGCTTCTGAACAGTTTTGGCATCTCACTTTATCCTTTGAAATTCAGAATGGTTGGCATCCATAGAAACTCAGAATTCAGAAAATATTATTGATTCTCCTAGTTTAGTATGTTGATTCTTGAACACAGCTACTTTATGAGTCTTGGCCGTGGCCCTAAGTACTTTGTTTTCCAGTATTACCACCGGATACATAAATGCCACAGACACATAATTGGGTGAACCTTTTCAGATTGTGACTCAGCTTTGCTAGAGTCCCCAATTAGAGGTGTCCAGAGTTCTTAAGCACACTCTTTTGCTTTGGATCACGACTTTAACCACTCAGTGTGTGTTTGGATTTCAGTTTGTAAACGGAAGTTTGTATAGAATTGATTTCGCAAATTTGATTTTGATGAAAAATAAGTTTGTATTGAAGTGATTTATGTTTGGCCATCTTTATATCAAAATGGATTATAGTAAAATAAATATGGTTTGGAATACACTACTCAAAATCACTTTTAGATGAAAAATTACTAAAATAGACATTAACTTAAATATTTTTTTATGTTATCCTATCATTTTAATTTAGATATTTGAATAATTTTATTAATTAATTTTATAATAAAATTAATATACATTATTTTAAATAAAAATAATATATAAAAATTAGCAAAATAAAATTATATATATAAGAGTATTTTTTTGGAGACTATATATAAGAGTATTTAATCAAATATGTTATATTTTTTAAAAATTTTAAGTATTAACGTAAAAATATTAATTTAGTATTTTTTTACATCGTATTTTTGGTTTAATACTCTTAATAATTTTATTCTTAATATTATTTTAGAATCTAACGTGTATGATTTTATTAATACTTGTGATTAATTTTTTATTTAATTTATCTTTTTTAATAGGATCATAATCTATATTATAAAAAAATTACAATAAAAAATTATATATACCAGAATTATAATTATAAAAAAATATTAAAAATAATATAATTAAATATTTATCTTGACAGTGATAAAAAAAATCTAAAAAATTTTTATAATGTATTTTATATAGTATATTTTTAGTTTTCTTAGTACTCTTTTTTAGTACCTTATAAATTTTTACTATTATTATTAAAAATAATAATAATAGAAAAAAGAGCTTATATAAAGAGAAATAATAAATAATACATAATAAAAAAAACTTATATCAAGAGAAATAACAAGAAAAGAAGGCCAATTTACCTAACAAGAATTTCATAAATAATACAATAACATGTCTATAGGATAAAATTGGTAAAAGAAAAATAGATGTTGAGGGTAAATGGCTAAAAGCTTGTTGGTGAAACGCAGAAGCTAGAAATTGTTGCTTCTGGTAAACGTGGTTTTAAATACAAAATCACTTCTGCGTTTACCAAACTAAAAATTAGCCAAACAAAAATGTGAAGCTTTCAAGAAGCTTAAACGTGCTTTTTCTTCTCAAACGGGTTTGCCAAACACACCCTCAGTCTCAAGCTTTTCACTTGGACCTACATGCCACAAGCACATGGTTAGGGACAGCTTGATTTAGCCGCTTAGGCCTGGATTTATTTCCTTGGGCCTCCTATCCATTAATGCTCAAAGCCTTGGATTCTTTTTACCCTTGCCTTTTGGTTTTAAGGGCTATTGGCTTTTTCTTTCTCTCTTTTTGGCATTTTTTTTCGCAAGAAAAATTTTTTTTTCACTGCTTTTTCTTGCTTCAAGAATCAATTTCATGATTTTTCAGATCATCAATAACATTTCTCTTGTTCATCATTCTTTCAGGAGCCAACAATTTTAACATTCATAAAATTCAATATAAAAAATATGCACTGTTCAAGCATTCATTCAGAAGACAAAAAGTATTGCCACCACATATAAATAATTAGAATTTTCCTTATTAAGAACTCGAAAAATTTAAATTGCCTCTTTATTCTAAAAAATCTACTATTTTATTCATGTTTGATGATGATGAGAAAAATAAATTATAACTTAATTGAAAATAAAATCAAAATAGATATGCTAATTACTACTACTCCTATATAACTTCTAAGGTAAAATCCTATAATAATACTATCACAGAGTTAAAGCTAGAATTAGAACTTAACAACCTGTATTTTGGAAAGTGGATGTTCCTCTAGTCTGTGGGGTGCTTGGTCTTTCAAGGAATAGCTTCTGACACTTTAGTTCCTTCAGTTCACATCCTTGCTCTTCCTGTTCCCTTAGATGCCATGATCTTGATGAGTTTTAGCTCAGTGATCATGGCAAATCACACCAAACTTAGAGGTTTGCTTGTCCCCAAGCAAAAGAAAGGAAAGGAGAGGAATAGAGGGAGAGGCAATTTTGAAATCCAAAAGATATGATGAGTTGAAAGAGATTTGAAAAAGATTTGGATTAGAAAAAGATTTGTGTTTATGAATTAAGATACATTTGATATTTTTGAAAAAGGGATTTTAGAAATTAGGGTTTTTAGAAATTAGGATTAAAATTTTTGGAATTGAAGGATGATATTTTGAAACATGTTTATTGATGAGCGGATAATTTATACGCTTTTTGGCATTGTTTTTAGATAGTTTTTAGTAAGTTTAAGCTACTTTTAGGGATGTTTTCATTAGTTTTTATGTTAAATTCACATTTCTGGACTTTACTATGAGTTTGTGTGTTTTTCTGTGATTTCAGGTAATTTCTGGCTGAAATTGAGGGACTTGAGCAAAACTCTGAAAAAGGCTGACAAAAGGACTGTTGATGCTGTTGGAATCTGACCTCCCTGCATTCGAAATGGATTTTCTGGAGCTACAGAACTCCAAATGGCGCGCTCTCAACGGCGTTGGAAAGTAGACATCCAGAGCTTTCCAGCAATATATAATAGTCCATACTTTATTCGAAAATTGACGACGTAACTTGGCGATGAACGCCAAGTATATACTGCTGTCTGGAGTTAAACGCCAGAAAAACGTCATGATCCGGAGTTGAACGCCCAAAACACGTCATAACTCGGAGTTCAACTCCAAGAGAAGCCTCAGCTCGTGGATTGATCAAGCTCAGCCCAAGCACACACCAAGTGGGTCCCGGAAGTGGATTTATGCATCAATTACTTACTCATGTAAACCCTAGTAGCTAGTCTATTATAAATAGGATAAGTTACTATTGTATCAGACATCTTTTGACAGTTTAATCTCTTGACTGTTTAGCCTTTGATTATTCGGTCTCTTGATCACTCAGGGGGCTGGCCATTCGGCCATGCCTGAACCTTTTACTTATGTATTTTCAACGGTGGAGTTTCTGCACACCATAGATTAAGGGTGTGGAGCTCTGCTGTACCTCAAGTTTCAATACAATTACTATTACTTTTTATTCAATTACATCTTATTCTTATTCCAAGATATACGTTGCACAACACTTTGATGAATGTGATGATCCGTGACACTCATCATCATTCTCACCTATGAACGCGCGTGATTGACAACCACTTCCGTTCTACCTTAGGCCGGGCGCATATCTCTTAGATTCCCCAACAGAATTTTCGTGGTATAAGCTAGATAGATGGCGGCATTCATGGGGATCCGGAAGGTCTAACCTTGTCTGTGGTATTCCGAGTAGGATCCTGGGAATCCGGAAAGTCTAACCTTGTCTGTGGTATTCCGAGTAGGATTCCGGTATTGAATGACTGTGACGAGCTTAAAACTCGTGAAGGCTGGGCGTTAGTGACAAACGCAAAAGAATCAATGGATTCTATTCCAACCTGATTGAGAACCGACAGATGATTAGCCGTGCTGTGACAGAGCATTTGGACCATTTTCACTGAGAGGACGGGATGTAGCTATCAACCAATGGTGATGCCTCCAGACGATTAGCCGTGCAGTGACAGCGCATAGGACCATTTTCCCGAGAGGATTAAAAGTAGCCATTGATGATAGTGATGCCCTACATACAGCTTGCGATGGAAAGGAGTAAGAAGGATTGAAGGAAGAGTGAGTAGTGAAGTAGAGTTTCAAGAGGAACACAGCATCTCCATACACCTATCTGAAATTCCCACTATTGATTTACATAAGTATTTCTATCCCTTTTTATTTTCTATTTTAATTATTAATTTTCGAAATCCAAAATCAATTTAATCTGCCTAACTGAGATTTACAAGGTGACCATAGCTTGCTTCATACCAACAATCTCTGTAGGATCGACCCTTACTCACGTAAGGTATTACTTGGATGGCCCAGTACACTTGCTGGTTAAGTTGAACGGAGTTGTGTCCACACATAGCCAATAGCCATTAAATAAATCTCATGCAAATACAAAGAGGATCACAATTTCGTCCACCAAGTTTTTGGCGCCGTTGCCGGGGATTGTTCGAGTATGGACAACTGACGGTTCATCTTGTTGCTCAGCTTAGGTAATTTTCTTTTCAAAAATCTTTTTCAAAATTTTTCTTTTCTTTTTCGTTTTTTTTTTCAAAAATATTTTCGAAAAAAAATCAATAAAAATCCAAAAAAATTAGAAAATCATAAAAACCAAAAATATTTTCTGTTTCTTGTTTGAGTCTTGAATCAATTTTTAAGTTTGTTGTCAATTGCATGCTTTTAAAAATTTTTCTTTCATTCTTCGAAAATTCCATGCATTCATAGTGTTCTTCATGATCTTCAAGTTGTTCTTGATAAGTCCTCTTGTTTGATCTTGATGATTTCTTGTTTTGTGTTGTTTGTTGTTTTTCATATGCATTTTTTGTTTGTTAGAGTCCATGCATTAAAGATTTCTAGGTTTGGTGTCTTGCATGTTTTTTTTGCATCAAAAATTTTTCAAAAATATGTTCTTGATGTTCATCATGATCTTCAAAGTGTTCTTGGTGTTCATCTTGACATTCATAGTGTTCTTGCATGCATCTTGTGTTTTGATCCAAAATTTTTATGTTTTGGGTCATGTTTGTGTTTTTCTCTCTCCTCATTAAAAATTCAAAAATAAAAAAATATCTTTTCCTTATTTCCCTCTAAATTTTCGAAATTTTGGGTTGACTTGGTCAAAAATTTTTTAAAATTAGTTGTTTCTTACAAGTCAAGTCAAAATTTCAATTTTAAAAATCTCATCTTTTCAAAATCTTTTTCAAAAATCATATCTTTTTCATTTTTTTTCTATTTTTCGAAAATTTTAAAAATTATTTTTCAAAAATCTTTTTCTTATCTTTTATATCTAATTTTCGAAAATTAGCTAACAATTAATGTGATTGGTTCAAAAATTTGAAGTTTGTTACTTTCTTGATAAGAAAGGTTCAATCTTTAAATTCTAGAATCCTATCTTGTAGTTTCTTGTTAGTTAAGTCATTTTAAAAATTAAATCTTTTTCAAAATATCTTTTTCTTAAAAATCTTATCTTTTTATCTTATCTTTTTCAAAATTTTATCTTTTTCAAAAATTTGATTTCAAAAAATATCTTATCTAACTTCTTATCTTCTTATCTTTTTAAAATTTAATTTTCAAATCTTTTTCAATCAACTAACTAACTTTTTGTTTGTTTCTTATCTTTTTCAAAACCACCTAACTACTTTTCTCTCTCTAATTTTCGAAAATATCTCATCCTTTTTCAAAATTCTTTTTAATTAATTTAATTATTTTTAATTTAAATTTAATCGTATTTTTTATCTTTAATTTTCGAAAATTACTAACCCCTTTTTCAAAATTATTTTCGAAATTTCTCTTCTCTTTTCTTTTTCTATTTAATTATTTATTTACTAACACTTCTCTTCACCTCCCCTATCCTTACTCTTTATACAAACTATTCATTTTTTTTCTTCATTCTTCTCCCCTTTCTTCTTCTACTAACATAAAGGAATCTCTATACTGTGACATAGAGGATTCCTCTTTTTTTCTTGTTTTCTTCTCTTTCATATGAGCAGGAACAGGGAAAAAGGCACTCTTGTTGAAATTGATCCAGAACCTGAAAGGACTCTGAAGAGAAAATTAAGAGAAACTAAATTACAACAATCCAGAAACAACCTTTTAGAAATTTTTGAACAAGAGAAGGAGATGGCAGCCGAAAATAATAATAATGCAAGGAGAATGCTTGGTGACTTCACAAAGCCAACGTCCAAGTTTGATGGAAGAAGCATCTCCATTCCTGCCATTGGAGCCAATAACTTTGAGCTGAAACCTCAGCTAGTTGCCTTAATGCAACAAAACTGCAAGTTTTATGGACTTCCATATGAAGATCCTTATCAGTTTTTAACTGAGTTCTTGCAGATCTGTGAGACTGTAAAGACGAATGGAGTTGATCCTGAAGTCTACAGACTCATGCTTTTTCCTTTTGCTGTAAGAGACAGAGCTAGAATATGGTTGGATTCACAACCTAAGGATAGCCTGGACTCCTGGGATAAGCTGGTCACTGCCTTCTTGGATAAATTCTTTCCTCCTCAAAAGCTGAGCAAGCTGAGAGTGGATGTTCAAACCTTCAAACGAAAAGATGGTGAATCCCTCTATGAAGCTTGGGAAAGATACAAGCAGCTGACCAAAAGATGTCCATCTGACATGTTTTCAGAATGGACCATATTAGATATATTCTATTATGGTCTCTCTGAATTTTTGAAAATGTCATTGGACCATTCTGCAGGTGGATCTATTCACCTAAAGAAAACGCCTGAAGAGGCTCAAGAACTCATTGATATGGTTGCAAACAACCAATTCATGTACACTTCTGAGAGGAATTCCATGAATAATGGGATGCCTCAGAAGAAAGGAGTTCTTGAAATTGATACTCTGAATGCCGTACTGGCTCAGAACAAAGTGTTGACTCAACAGGTTAACATAATCTCTCAAAATCTGAATGGATGGCAACATGCATCCAACAGTACTAGAGAGGCAGCTTCTGAAGAAGCTTATGATCCTGAGAACCCTGCCATGGCAGAGGTTAATTACATGGGTGAACCTTATGGAAACACCTATAACTCATCATGGAGAAATCATCTAAATTTCTCATGGAAGGATCAACAAAAGCCTCAACAAGGCTTTAACAATGGTGGACGCAATAGGCTGAGCAATAGCAAGCCATATCCATCATCTTCTCAGCAACAGACAGAGAATTCTGAACAAAACACCTCTAATTTAGCCAATCTAGTCTCTGATCTGTCAAAAGCCACTTTCAGTTTCATGAGTGAAACAAGATCCTCCATCAGAAATCTGGAGGCACAAGTGAGCCAGCTGAGTAAGAAAGTCATTGAAACTCCTCCTAGTATTCTCCCAAGCAATACAGAAGAGAATCCAAAAGGAGAGTGCAAAGCCATTGACATAGTCAATATGGCCGAATGCACAAGGGAGGAGGAGGACGAAAATCCTAGTGAGAAAGACCTCCTAGGACGTCCCTCAAGCAAGAAGGAGTTTCCTATTAAGGATCCAAAGGAATCTGAGGCTTATATAGAGACCATAGAGATTCCTTTAAATCTTCTTCTGCCATTCATGAGCTCTGAAAACTATTCTTCCTCTGAAGAGGATGAAGATGTGACTGGAGAGCAAGTTGCTCAATACTTAGGAGCTATCATGAAGCTGAATGCCAAGTTGTTTGGTAATGAGACTTGGGAAAGTGAACCTCCCTTGATCATTAGTGAACTAGATACCTGGATTCAGCAAATTTTACCTCAAAAAAGACAAGATCCTGGCAAGTTCTTAATACCTTGTACCATAGGCACCATGACCTTTGCAAAAGCTCTGTGTGATCTGGGGTCAGGGATAAATCTTATGCCACTCTCTGTAATGGAGAAGCTGGGGATCATTGAGGTACAACCTGCCTTGTTCTCATTACAATTGGCAGACAAGTCATTAAGACAAGCTTATGGAATAGTAGAGGACGTGTTAGTAAAGGTTGAAGGCCTTTACATCCCTGCTGATTTCATAATCTTAGACACTAGGAAGGAAGAGGATGATTGCATCATCCTTGGAAGACCTTTCCTAGCCACAGCAGGAGCTGTGATAGATGTCAATAGAGGTGAATTAGTCCTTCAATTGAATGGGGACTACCTTGTGTTTAAGGCACATGGCCATCCCTCTGTGACAAAAGAGAGTAAGCATGAAGAGCTTATCTCAGTTCAGAGTCAAGAAGAGCCCACACAGTCAAACTCTAAGTTTGGTGTTGTGAGGCCACAACCAAACTCTAAGTTTGGTGTTAAGATCCCATATCCAAACTCTAAGTTTGGTGTTGGGACTACACAACATTGACCTGATCACCTTGTGGCTCCATGAGAGCCACTGTCAAGCTATTGACATTAAAGAAGCGCTTGTTGGGAGGCAATCCAATTTTATTTATCTAATTTTATTTTATATTATTGTTATTTTGTGTTTTATTAGGTACATGATCATGAGGAGGCACGAAAAAATCATAAAAATTAAAAACAGAATCAAAAACAGCAGAAGAAAAAAATTCGCACCCTGGAGGACGCACAGGCTGGCGTTCAACGCCAGTAAGATGCATCTGGCTGGCGTTCAACGCCAGAACAGAGCATCATTCTGGCGCTGAACGCCAGAAACAAGCAACATTCTGGCGCTGAACGCCAGGAATGTGCCCAGAGAGGAAAAGCTGGCGCTGAACGCCAGTAACAAGCATGAAACTGGCGTTCAACGCCAGAAACATGCTTTACATGGGCGTTGAACGCCCAGAATGTGCACCACACGGTGTTTAAATGCCAGAATGGTGTGCAAAGGCAATTTACATGCCTATTGGTGCAGGGAAGGAATTCCTTGACACCTCAAATCCTGTGGACCCCACAGGATCACCTCAGGATCTGTGGACCCCACAGGATCCCCACCTAACATATTCCCACCTTACCTCCTAATCCTATTTTACTCTTCCCCATGTCACACTTCCCAACAACTTCAATCTCTGAATCTCTCTTCCCAATAAACACTCTTTCCCAAAACCCTTCACCAATCACCTCAATTCCTCTTCCCAATTACCCCATTCACCATTCACATCCATCCACTCTTCCCCATAAACCCCACCTACCTTCAAAAATTCAAAACCAATTTCCCACCCATTCCCACCCTAAATGGCCGAATACACACTACCCCCTCTCCCTATAAATACCCTTCCATTCTCCTTCATTTTTACACAACACAAACCCCTCTTCTCCCACTTAGCCGAACCTACATCTCTCCCTCTCTACCATATTCTCTTCTTCTTCTTCTTCTCTTCTTTCTTCTATTGCTCGAGGGCGAGCAATATTTTAAGTTTGGTGTGGTAAAAGCATAAGCTTTTTTTTGTTTTTCCATTACCATCAATGGCACCTAAGGCCGGAGTATCCTCTAGAAAAGGAAAAGGGAAGACAAAAGCTTCCACCTCCGAGTCATGGTAGATGGAAAGATTCATCTCCAAGAGCCATGAAGACCACTTCTATGATGTTGTGGCAAAGAAGAAGGTGATCCCTGAGGTCCCTTTCAAGCTCAAGAAAAATGAGTATTCGGAAATCCGACATGAAATCCGAAGAAGAGGTTGGGAAGTCCTAACCAACCCCATACAACAAGTCGGAATCTTAATGGTTTAAGAGTTCTATGCCAATGCATGGATCACTCGAAACCATGATCAAAGTATGAACCCGAGTCCAAAGAATTATCTCACAATGGTTCGGGGAAAATACTTAGATTTTAGTCCGGAAAATGTGAGGTTGGCATTCCACTTGCCCATGATGCAAAGAGATGAACGCCCCTACACTAGAAGGGTCAACTTTAATCAAAGGTTGGACCAAGTCCTTATGGACATATATGTGGAAGGAGCTCAATGGAAGAGAGACTCCAAAGGCAAGCCAGTCCAACTAAGAAGACTGGATCTCAAGCCTGTGGCTAGAGGATGGTTGGAGTTCATTCAACGCTCCATCATTCCCACTAGCAACCGATCTGAGGTTACTGTGGATCGGGCCATCATGATTCATGGCATCATGATTGGAGAGGAAGTAGAAGTTCATGAGGTCATCTCCAATGAAATCTACAAAATAGCCAACAAGCCCTCACCCATGGCACGGCTAGCTTTTCCTCACCTTATTTGCCATCTATGTTACTCAGCTGGAGTTATCATAGAAGGAGACATCTCCATTGAAGAGGATAAGCCCATCACCAAGAAGAGGATGGAGCAAGCAAGAGAGACCCTTCACGGTTCTCAAGAGATGCATGAGGAAGCTCATCATCAAGAAATCCCTGAGATGCCTCAAGGGATGCACTTTCCTCCCAACAACTATTGGGAACAACTCAACACTTCCTTAGAAGATTTGAGCCACAATGTTGAACAACTAAGGGTGGAACATCATGAGCACTCCATCATTCTCCATGAAATAAGAGAAGATCAAAGAGCAATGAGGGAGGAGCAACAAAGGCAAGGAAGGGACATAGAAGAGCTTAAGAACATCATTAGTCC
This sequence comes from Arachis stenosperma, assembly GCF_014773155.1. Taxonomy (NCBI): domain Eukaryota; kingdom Viridiplantae; phylum Streptophyta; class Magnoliopsida; order Fabales; family Fabaceae; genus Arachis; species Arachis stenosperma. Next base: position 28,068,909 of record NC_080382.1, on the reverse strand, counting down.
TTCAAGAAGAAGACGCCACTAAGGTGGATTCATTCCTTGTTCTTTATTTCTTTCTGTTTTTTGGTTTTTAATGTTGTGTTTATCTATGTTTTGTGTCTTTATTTCATGATCATTAGTATGTAGTAACCATGTCTTAAAGCTATAAATAAATTCCATTAATCCTTCACCTCTCTTAAAAGAAAAATGTTTTAATTCAAAAGAACAAGAAGTACATGAATTTCGAATTTATCCTTGAATTTAGTTTAATTATATTGATGTGGTGACAATACTTTTGTTTTCTGAATGTATGCTTGAACAGTGCATATGTCTTTTGATCTTGTTGTTTATGAATGTTAAAATTATTGGCTCTTGAAAGAATGATGAACAAAGAGAAATGTTATTGAGGATCTGAAAAATCATGAAATTGATTCTTGAAGCAAGAAAAAGCAGTGAAAAAGAAAGCTTGCGAAAAAAAAAATTTGAAAAAAAATGGCGAAAAAAAATAGAAAGAAAAAGAAAAAGCAAGCAGAAAAAGCTAATAGCCCTTAAAACCAAAAGGCAAGGGTAGAAAGGATCCAAGGCTTTGAGCATCAATGGATAGGAGGGCCCAAGGAAATAAAATCCAGGCCTAAGCGGCTAAATCAAGCTGTCCCTAACCATGTGCTTGTGTCATGAAGGTCCAAGTGAAAAGCTTGAGACTGAGTGGTTAAAGTTGTGATCCAAAGCAAAAGAGTGTGCTTAAGAGCTCTGGACACCACTAACTGGGGACTTTAGCAAAGCTGAGTCACAATCTGAAAAGGTTCACCCAGTCATGTGTCTGTGACATTTATGTATCCGGTGGTAATACTGGAAAACAAAGTGCTTAGGGCCACGGCCAAGACTCATAAGTAGCTGTGTTCAAGAATCAACATGCTTAACTAGGAAAGTCAATAACACTATCCAAAATTCTAAGTTCCTAGAGAAGCCAATCATTCAGAACTTCAAAGGAAAAAGTGAGATGCCAAAACTGTTCAGAAGCAAAAAGCTACAAGTCCCGCTCATCTAATTATAATTAATATTCATTGATATTCTAGAATTTATAGTATATTCTCTTCTTTTTATCCTATTTGATTTTCAGTTGCTTGGGGACAAGCAACAATTTAAGTTTGGTGTTGTGATGAGCGGATAATTTATACGCTTTTTGGCATTGTTTTTAGGTAGTTTTTAGTAAGTTTAAGCTACTTTTAGGGATGTTTTCATTAGTTTTTATGTTAAATTCACATTTCTAGACTTTACTATGAGTTTGTGTGTTTTTCTGTGATTTCAGGTAATTTCTGGCTGAAATTGAGAGACTTGAGCAAAACTCTGAAAAAGGCTGACAAAAGGACTGCTGATGCTGTTGGAATCTGACCTCCCTGCATTCGAAATGAATTTTCTGGAGCAACAGAACTTCAAATGGCGCGCTCTCAACGGCGTTGGAAAGTAGACATCCAGAGCTTTCCAGAAATATATAATAGTCCATACTTTATTCGGAAATTGACGACGTAACTTGGCGTTGAACGCCAAGTATATACTGCTGTCTAGAGTTAAACGCCAGAAAAATGTCATGATCCGGAGTTGAACGCCCAAAACACGTCATAACTCGGAGTTCAACTCCAAGAGAAGCCTCAGCTCGTGGATTGATCAAGCTCAGCCCAAGCACACACCAAGTGGGCCCCGGAAGTGGATTTATGCATCAATTACTTACTCATGTAAACCCTAGTAGCTAGTCTATTATAAATAGGATAAGTTACTATTGTATCAGACATCTTTTGACAGTTTAATCTCTTGACTGTTTAGCCTTTGATTATTTGGTCTCTTGATCACTCAGGGGGCTGGCCATTCGGCCATGCCTGAACCTTTTACTTATGTATTTTCAACGGTGGAGTTTCTGCACACCATAGATTAAGGATGTGGAGCTCTGCTGTACCTCAAGTTTCAATACAATTACTATTACTTTTTATTCAATTCCATCTTATTCTTATTCCAAGATATACGTTGCACAACACTTTGATGAATGTGATGATCCGTGACACTCATCATCATTCTCACCTATGAACGCGCGTGATTGACAACCACTTCCGTTCTACCTTAGGCCGGGCGCATATCTCTTAGATTCCCCAACAGAATCTTCGTGGTATAAGCTAGATAGATGGCGGCATTCATGGGGATTCGGAAGGTCTAACCTTGTCTGTGGTATTCCGAGTAGGATCCTGGAAATCCGGAAAGTCTAACCTTGTCTGTGGTATTCCGAGTAGGATTCCGGTATTGAATGACTGTGACGAGCTGCAAACTCCTGAAGGCTGGGCGTTAGTGACAAACGTAAAAGAATCAATGGATTCTATTCCAACCTGATTGAGAACCGACAGATGATTAGCCGTGCTGTGACAGAGCATTTGGACCATTTTCACTGAGAGGACGGGATGTAGCTATCAACCAAGGGTGATGCCTCCAGACGATTAGCCGTGCAGTGACAGCGCATAGGACCATTTTCCCGAGAGGATTAAAAGTAGCCATTGACGATAGTGATGCCCTACATACAGCTTGCCATGGAAAGGAGTAAGAAGGATTGAAGGAAGAGTGAGTAGTGAAGTAGAGTTTCAAGAGGAACACAGCATCTCCATACACCTATCTGAAATTCCCATTATTGATTTTACATAAGTATTTCTATCCCTTTTTATTTTTCTATTTTAATTATTAATTTTCAAAATCCAAAATCAATTTAATCTGCCTAACTGAGATTTACAAGGTGACCATAGCTTGCTTCATACCAACAATCTCTGTGGGATCGACCCTTACTCACGTAAGGTATTACTTGGATGACCCAGTACACTTGTTGGTTAAGTTGAACGGAGTTGTGTCCACACATAGCCAATAGCCATTAAATAAATCTCATGCAAATACAAAGAGGATCACAATTTCGTCCACCATTTATGCAAGAAATCATGAATTGAAACATAAAAATTAGAAAATTTGTGAAGAAAAACGAATTTTACCTCCTCCCCACCATCCTGGCGTTAAACGCCCAACTGCTGCATGTTTTGGGCGTTTAACGCCCAATTGATGCTTCTCCTGGGAGTTCAACGCCCAGCTGTTGCTTCTTTCTGGCGTTGAACGCCAGGAAGTCCTTTATCACTGGGCGTTTTTCTGAACGCTCAGGATGCTGTAATTCTGGCGTTCAACGCCCAGAAGATGCTTCTTTCTGGCGTTCAACGCCCAGATGGCTATCCTTACTGGCGTTGAACGCCCAGTGGATACTTCTTTTGGGCGTTCAACGCCCAAAACATTTCTTACTGGCTTTTTCACGCCAGTGAGCTTCCAAATTCCCCTGTAACTCTGTGAATCCAATCAATTGCTTTTTTACCTTGAAGATACTTTGACATATACCTGTAAAAATAAAAAACAAAAACAAATAAAATTAAATTTTGTGAATGGCTGGGTTGTCTCCCAGCAAGCGCTTCTTTAATGTCGTTAGCTGGACTATTACTGAGCTTTAATTAAGTCTCAGTTTTGAGCATTCTTGCTCAAAATTGCTTTCAAGATAATGTTAACTCTCTGTCCATTAACAATGAACTTTTTGTTAGAGTCATTATCCTGAAGCTCTACGTATCCATATGGTGATACACTTGTAATCACATATGGACCTCTCCACCGGGACTTCAATTTCCCGGGGAATAATTTGAGCCTAGAATTGAATAGCAGAACTTTCTGCCCTGGCTCAAAGACTCTGGATGACAATTTCTTATCATGCCATCTTTTTGCTTTCTCTTTGTATATTTTTGCATTCTCGAAAGCATTGAGTCTAAATTCCTCTAGCTCATTTAACTGAAGCAATCGTTTTTCTCCAGCTAACTTGGCATCAAGGTTCAGGAATCTGGTTGCCCAGTAGGCCTTATGTTCCAGTTCCACTGGCAAGTGACATGCCTTTCCATACACAGCTGGATGGAGAGGTCCCTATAGGGTCTTGAATGCTGTTCTGTATGCCCACAGAGCATCATCCAAGCTTCTTACCCAATCCCTTCTACGTTAATTACAGTCCGTTCCAGGATTCTTTTGAGTTCTCTATTTGAGACTTCAGCTTGCCCATTAGTCTGTGGGTGATATGGAGTAGCTACCCTGTGGCTAACTCCATAACGAACCAAAGCAGAGTAAAGCTGTTTATTACAGAAATGAGTGCCCCCATCACTGATTAATACTCTAGGGGTACCAAATCTGCTGAAGATGTGTTTTGGAGGAATTTAACACTGTCTTAGTGTCATTAGTGGGTGTTGCAATAGCTTCCACCCATTTGGATACATATCCACTGCCACCAGAATATAAGTGTTTGAGTATGATGGTGGGAAAGGTCCCATGAAGTCAATACCCATACATCAAACAACTCAATCTCCAAGATTCCTTGTTGAGGCATAGCATACTGTGAGGCAGATTACCAGATCTTTGGCAACTGTCACAATTAAGTACAAACACTCGGGAATCTTTATAGAGAGTAGGTCAGTAGAAGCCACATTGGAGGACTCTTGTGGCTGTTCGCTCACTTCCAAAATGTCCTCCATACTGGGATCCATGGCAGTACCAAAGGATCTTCTGCGCTTCTTCCTTAGGCACACATCTACGGATTACTCCGTCTGCACATCTCTTGAAGAGATATGGTTCATCCCAAAGATAGTACTTTGCATCTGTGATCAATTTCTTTGATTGCTGCCTACTGTACTCTTTGGGTATGAACCTCACTGCCTTGTAGTTTGCAATATCTGCAAACCGTGGCACTTCCTGGATGGCAAAGAGTTGCTCATCCGGAAAGGTTTCAGAGATCTCAGTAAGAGGGAGGGACGCCCCTTCTACTGGTTCTATTCGGGACAGGTGATCTGCTACCTGATTCTCTGTCCCTTTTCTGTCTCTTATTTCTATATCAAACTCTTGCAGAAGCAACACCCATCTTATAAGTCTGGGTTTTGATCCTGCTTTGTGAGTAGATATTTAAGAGCAGCATGATCAGTGTACACAATCACTTTTGATCCTACTAAATAGGATCGAATTTGTCAATGGCGTAAACCACTACAGTAGCTCTTTTTCTGTGGTTGTGTAATTCTTCTGTGCGTCATTTAGAACACGGCTGCATAGTAAATGACGTGCAGAACTTGTCATGCCTTTGTCCCAACACTGCGCCAATGGCATGGTCACTGGCATCACACATTAGTTCAAATGGCAATGTCCAGTTTGGTGCAGAGATGATTGGTGCTGTGACCAATTTAGCTTTCAGAGTCTCAAATGCCTGCAACCTCCTTATCAAAGACAAATGGCGTGTCAGCAGCTAGCAGGTTGCTCAGAGGTTTGGCGATTTTTGAAAAAATCCTTTATAAACCTCCTATAGAATCCTGCATGCCCAGAAAGCTTCTGATTGCCTTAACATTGGCAGGTGGTGGTAATTTCAATTACCTCTACCTTAGCTTGATCCACCTCTATTCCCTTGTTTGAGATTTTGTGCCCAAGGACAATTCCTTCAGTCACCATAAAGTGACATTTCTCCCCAGTTTAAAACCAGGTTAGTCTCTTGGCATCTCTTTAGAACAAGTGCTAGATGGTCAAGACAGGAGCTGAATGAGTCTCCAAATACTGAAAGTCATCCATGAAGACTTCCAGAAATTTTTCCACCATATCAGAGAAAATTGAGAGCATGCACCTCTGAAAGGTTGCAGGTGCATTGCACAGGCCAAATGGCATCCTTCTGTATGCAATACTCCAGATGGACATGTGAATGCCGTTTTCTCTTGATCCTGGGGATCTACTGCAATTTGATTATAACCTGAATATCCATCCAGGAAGCATCGTATTCATGACCTGCTAGTCTTTCTAGCATCTGGTCTATAAATGGTAAAGGAAATGATCATTTGTGGCTGTATTGAGCCTTCTATAATCAATACACATCCCCCCAGTAACTGTTCTTGTAGGAACCAGTTCATTTTTTTCATTATGAACCACTGTCATGCCACCTTTCTTAGGGACGACTGGACAGGGCTTACCCAGGGGCTATCAGAAATAGATAAATATCCAAGCCTCTAGTAATTTAGTGACCTCCTTCTGCACCACTTCCTTCATGGCTGGATTCAGCCGCCTTTGTGGTTTGGACCACTGCTTGGCGTCACCCTCCAATAGATCTTGTGCATGTATCTAACTGGGCTAATGCCCTTAAGATCACTGATGGACCACCCAAGAGCTGTCTTGTGTGTCCTTAGCACTTGAATTAGTGCTTCCTCTTCCTGTGGCTCTAAGGTAGAGCTTATGATTACAGGAAAGGTATCACCTTCTCCCAGAAATGCATATTTCATGGGATGGTGGTAATGGTTTGAGCTCGGTTTGGGAGATTTCTCCTCTTCCTGAGGGATTTT